>NW_024607728.1:0-35357 GCF_018296145.1 Oncorhynchus tshawytscha | reverse complement strand
CTAGCTGGTCTGTCATAATATAATAGAGACAGTAGATCTAGCTGGTCTGTCATAATATAATAGAGACAGTAGATCTAGCTGGTCTGTCATAATATAATAGAGACAGTAGATCTAGCTGGTCTGTCATAATATAATAGAGACAGTAGATCTAGCTGGTCTGTCATACTATAATTGTGACAGTAGGTCTAGCTGGTCTGTCATATTATAATAGAGACAGTAGATCTAGCTGGTCTGTCATAATATAATAGAGACAGTAGATCTAGCTGGTCTGTCATAATATAATAGAGACAGTAGATCTAGCTGGTCTGTCATAATATAATAGAGACAGTAGATCTAGCTGGTCTGTCATAATATAATAGAGACAGTAGATCTAGCTGGTCTGTCATAATATAATAGAGACAGTAGATCTAGCTGGTCTGTCATATTATAATAGAGACAGTAGATCTAGCTGGTCTGTCATACTATAATTGTGACAGTAGGTCTAGCTGGTCTGTCATATTATAATAGAGACAGTAGATCTAGCTGGTCTGTCATAATATAATAGAGACAGTAGATCTAGCTGGTCTGTCATAATATAATAGAGACAGTAGATCTAGCTGGTCTGTCATAATATAATAGAGACAGTAGATCTAGCTGGTCTGTCATAATATAATAGAGACAGTAGATCTAGCTGGTCTGTCATAATATAATAGAGACAGTAGATCTAGCTGGTCTGTCATATTATAATAGAGACAGTAGATCTAGCTGGTCTGTCATAATATAATAGAGACAGTAGATCTAGCTGGTCTGTCATAATATAATAGAGACAGTAGATCTAGCTGGTCTGTCATAATATAATAGAGACAGTAGATCTAGCTGGTCTGTCATAATATAATAGAGACAGTAGATCTAGCTGGTCTGTCATACTATAATTGTGACAGTAGGTCTAGCTGGTCTGTCATATTATAATAGAGACAGTAGATCTAGCTGGTCTGTCATAATATAATAGAGACAGTAGATCTAGCTGGTCTGTCATAATATAATAGAGACAGTAGATCTAGCTGGTCTGTCATAATATAATAGAGACAGTAGATCTAGCTGGTCTGTCATAATATAATAGAGACAGTAGATCTAGCTGGTCTGTCATAATATAATAGAGACAGTAGATCTAGCTGGTCTGTCATACTATAATAGAGACAGTAGATCTAGCTGGTCTGTCATATTATAATAGAGACAGTAGATCTAGCTGGTCTGTCATAATATAATAGAGACAGTAGATCTAGCTGGTCTGTCATGATATAATAGATACATTAGATCTAGCTGGTCTGTCATAATATAATAGAGACAGTAGATCTAGCTGGTCTGTCATAATATAATAGAGACAGTAGATCTAGCTGGTCTGTCATACTATAATTGTGACAGTAGGTCTAACTGGTCTGTCATATTATAATAGAGACAGTAGATCTAGCTGGTCTGTCATAATATAATAGAGACAGTAGATCTAGCTGGTCTGTCATAATATAGTAGAGACATTAGATCTAGCTGGTCTGTCATAATATACTAGAGACAGTAGATCTAGCTGGTCTGTCATACTATATTTGTGACAGTAGGTCTAGCTGGTCTGTCATATTGAAATAGAGACAGTAGATCTAGCTGGTCTGTCATAATATAATAGAGACAGTAGATCTAGCTGTTCTGTCATACTATAATAGAGACATTAGATCTAGCTGGTCTGTCATAATGTAATAGAGACAGTAGATCTAGCTGGTCTGTCATAATATAGTAGAGACATTAGATCTAGCTGGTCTGTCATAATATAATAGAGACAGTAGATCTAGCTGGTCTGTCATACTATAATTTGTGACAGTAGGTCTAGCTGGTCTGTCATATTATAATAGAGACAGTAGATCTAGCTGGTCTGTCATAATATAATAGAGACAGTAGATCTAGCTGGTCTGTCATAATATAATAGAGACAGTAGATCTAGCTGGTCTGTCATAATGTAATAGAGACAGTAGATCTAGCTGGTCTGTCATACTATAATAGAGACAGTAGATCTAGCTGGTCTGTCATAATATAATAGAGACAGTAGATCTAGCTGGTCTGTCATAATATAATAGAGACAGTAGATCTAGCTGGTCTGTCATAATATAATATGAGACAGTAGATCTAGCTGGTCTGTCATACTATAATAGAGACAGTAGATCTAGCTGGTCTGTCATATTATAATAGAGACAGTAGATCTAGCTGGTCTGTCATAATATAATAGAGACAGTAGATCTAGCTGGTCTGTCATAATATAATAGAGACAGTAGATCTAGCTGGTCTGTCATAATATAATAGAGACAGTAGATCTAGCTGGTCTGTCATAATATAATAGAGACAGTAGATCTAGCTGGTCTGTCATATTATAATAGAGACAGTAGATCTAGCTGGTCTGTCATAATATAATAGAGACAGTAGATCTAGCTGGTCTGTCATAATATAATAGAGACAGTAGATCTAGCTGGTCTGTCATAATATAATAGAGACAGTAGATCTAGCTGGTCTGTCATAATATAATAGAGACAGTAGATCTAGCTGGTCTGTCATACTATAATAGAGACAGTAGATCTAGCTGGTCTGTCATATTATAATAGAGACAGTAGATCTAGCTGGTCTGTCATAATATAATAGAGACAGTAGATCTAGCTGGTCTGTCATAATATAATAGAGACAGTAGATCTAGCTGGTCTGTCATAATATAATAGAGACAGTAGATCTAGCTGGTCTGTCATACTATAATTGTGACAGTAGGTCTAGCTGGTCTGTCATATTATAATAGAGACAGTAGATCTAGCTGGTCTGTCATAATATAATAGAGACAGTAGATCTAGCTGGTCTGTCATAATATAATAGAGACAGTAGATCTAGCTGGTCTGTCATAATATAATAGAGACAGTAGATCTAGCTGGTCTGTCATAATATAATAGAGACAGTAGATCTAGCTGGTCTGTCATAATATAATAGAGACAGTAGATCTAGCTGGTCTGTCATACTATAATTGTGACAGTAGGTCTAGCTGGTCTGTCATATTATAATAGAGACAGTAGATCTAGCTGGTCTGTCATAATATAATAGAGACAGTAGATCTAGCTGGTCTGTCATAATATAATAGAGACAGTAGATCTAGCTGGTCTGTCATACTATAATTGTGACAGTAGGTCTAGCTGGTCTGTCATATTATAATAGAGACAGTAGATCTAGCTGGTCTGTCATAATATAATAGAGACAGTAGATCTAGCTGGTCTGTCATAATATAATAGAGACAGTAGATCTAGCTGGTCTGTCATAATATAATAGAGACAGTAGATCTAGCTGGTCTGTCATACTATAATTGTGACAGTAGGTCTAGCTGGTCTGTCATATTGTAATAGAGACAGTAGATCTAGCTGGTCTGTCATAATATAATAGAGACAGTAGATCTAGCTGGTCTGTCATACTATAATAGAGACAGTAGATCTAGCTGGTCTGTCATAATATAATAGAGACAGTAGATCTAGCTGGTCTGTCATAATATAATAGAGACAGTAGATCTAGCTGGTCTGTCATAATATAATAGAGACAGTAGATCTAGCTGGTCTGTCATAATATAATAGAGACAGTAGATCTAGCTGGTCTGTCATAATATAATAGAGACAGTAGATCTAGCTGGTCTGTCATACTATAATAGTGACAGTAGGTCTAGCTGGTCTGTCATATTATAATAGAGACAGTAGATCTAGCTGGTCTGTCATAATATAATAGAGACAGTAGATCTAGCTGGTCTGTCATAATATAATAGAGACAGTAGATCTAGCTGGTCTGTCATAATATAATAGAGACAGTAGATCTAGCTGGTCTGTCATAATATAATAGAGACAGTAGATCTAGCTGGTCTGTCATAATATAATAGAGACAGTAGATCTAGCTGGTCTGTCATACTATAATTGTGACAGTAGGTCTAGCTGGTCTGTCATATTATAATAGAGACAGTAGATCTAGCTGGTCTGTCATAATATAATAGAGACAGTAGATCTAGCTGGTCTGTCATAATATAATAGAGACATTAGATCTAGCTGGTCTGTCATAATATAATAGAGACAGTAGATCTAGCTGGTTTGTCATATTACAGAGACAGTAGATCTAGCTGGTCTGTCATATTATAATAGAGACAGTAGATCTAGCTGGTCTGTCATACTATAATTGTGACAGTAGGTCTAGCTGGTCTGTCATATTGATAATAGAGACAGTAGATCTAGCTGGTCTGTCATAATATAATAGAGACAGTAGATCTAGCTGGTCTGTCATAATATAATAGAGACAGTAGATCTAGCTGGTCTGTCATAATATAATAGAGACATTAGATCTAGCTGGTCTGTCATAATATAATAGAGACAGTAGATCTAGCTGGTCTGTCATACTATAATTGTGACAGTAGGTCTAGCTGGTCTGTCATATTATAATAGAGACAGTAGATCTAGCTGGTCTGTCATAATATAATAGAGACAGTAGATCTAGCTGGTCTGTCATAATATAATAGAGACAGTAGATCTAGCTGGTCTGTCATAATATAATAGAGACAGTAGATCTAGCTGGTCTGTCATACTATAATTGTGACAGTAGGTCTAGCTGGTCTGTCATATTATAATAGAGACAGTAGATCTAGCTGGTCTGTCATAATATAATAGAGACAGTAGATCTAGCTGGTCTGTCATAATATAATAGAGACAGTAGATCTAGCTGGTCTGTCATAATATAATAGAGACAGTAGATCTAGCTGGTCTGTCATAATATAATAGAGACAGTAGATCTAGCTGGTCTGTCATAATATAATAGAGACAGTAGATCTAGCTGGTCTGTCATATTATAATAGAGACAGTAGATCTAGCTGGTCTGTCATAATATAATAGAGACAGTAGATCTAGCTGGTCTGTCATAATATAATAGAGACAGTAGATCTAGCTGGTCTGTCATAATATAATAGAGACAGTAGATCTAGCTGGTCTGTCATAATATAATAGAGACAGTAGATCTAGCTGGTCTGTCATACTATAATAGAGACAGTAGATCTAGCTGGTCTGTCATATTATAATAGAGACAGTAGATCTAGCTGGTCTGTCATAATATAATAGAGACAGTAGATCTAGCTGGTCTGTCATAATATAATAGAGACATTAGATCTAGCTGGTCTGTCATAATATAATAGAGACAGTAGATCTAGCTGGTCTGTCATAATATAATAGAGACAGTAGATCTAGCTGGTCTGTCATACTATAATAGAGACAGTAGATCTAGCTGGTCTGTCATATTATAATAGAGACAGTAGATCTAGCTGGTCTGTCATAATATAATAGAGACAGTAGATCTAGCTGGTCTGTCATAATATAATAGAGACAGTAGATCTAGCTGGTCTGTCATAATATAATAGAGACAGTAGATCTAGCTGGTCTGTCATACTATAATTGTGACAGTAGGTCTAGCTGGTCTGTCATATTATAATAGAGACAGTAGATCTAGCTGGTCTGTCATAATATAATAGAGACAGTAGATCTAGCTGGTCTGTCATAATATAATAGAGACAGTAGATCTAGCTGGTCTGTCATAATATAATAGAGACAGTAGATCTAGCTGGTCTGTCATAATATAATAGAGACAGTAGATCTAGCTGGTCTGTCATAATATAATAGAGACAGTAGATCTAGCTGGTCTGTCATACTATAATTTGTGACAGTAGGTCTAGCTGGTCTGTCATATTATAATAGAGACAGTAGATCTAGCTGGTCTGTCATAATATAATAGAGACAGTAGATCTAGCTGGTCTGTCATAATATAATAGAGACAGTAGATCTAGCTGGTCTGTCATAATATAATAGAGACAGTAGATCTAGCTGGTCTGTCATAATATAATAGAGACAGTAGATCTAGCTGGTCTGTCATAATATAATAGAGACAGTAGATCTAGCTGGTCTGTCATAATATAATAGAGACAGTAGATCTAGCTGGTCTGTCATAATATAATAGAGACAGTAGATCTAGCTGGTCTGTCATACTATAATAGAGACAGTAGATCTAGCTGGTCTGTCATATTATAATAGAGACAGTAGATCTAGCTGGTCTGTCATAATATAATAGAGACAGTAGATCTAGCTGGTCTGTCATAATATAATAGAGACAGTAGATCTAGCTGGTCTGTCATACTATAATAGTGACAGTAGATCTAGCTGGTCTGTCATATTATAATAGAGACAGTAGATCTAGCTGGTCTGTCATAATATAATAGAGACAGTAGATCTAGCTGGTCTGTCATACTATAATAGAGACAGTAGATCTAGCTGGTCTGTCATAATATAATAGAGACAGTAGATCTAGCTGGTCTGTCATAATATAATAGAGACAGTAGATCTAGCTGGTCTGTCATAATATAATAGAGACAGTAGATCTAGCTGGTCTGTCATACTATAATTGTGACAGTAGGTCTAGCTGGTCTGTCATATTATAATAGAGACAGTAGATCTAGCTGGTCTGTCATAATATAATAGAGACAGTAGATCTAGCTGGTCTGTCATACTATAATAGAGACAGTAGATCTAGCTGGTCTGTCATAATATAATAGAGACAGTAGATCTAGCTGGTCTGTCATAATATAATAGAGACAGTAGATCTAGCTGGTCTGTCATAATATAATAGAGACAGTAGATCTAGCTGGTCTGTCATAATATAATAGAGACAGTAGATCTAGCTGGTCTGTCATAATATAATAGAGACAGTAGATCTAGCTGGTCTGTCATACTATAATGGAGACAGTAGATCTAGCTGGTCTGTCATAATATAATAGAGACAGTAGATCTAGCTGGTCTGTCATAATATAATAGAGACAGTAGATCTAGCTGGTCTGTCATAATATAATAGAGACAGTAGATCTAGCTGGTCTGTCATAATATAATAGAGACAGTAGATCTAGCTGGTCTGTCATACTATAATAGAGACAGTAGATCTAGCTGGTATGTCATATTATAATAGAGACAGTAGATCTAGCTGGTCTGTCATAATATAATAGAGACAGTAGATCTAGCTGGTCTGTCATAATATAATCGAGACAGTAGATCTAGCTGGTCTGTCTTAATATAATAGAGACAGTAGATCTAGCTGGTCTGTCATAATATAATAGAGACAGTAGATCTAGCTGGTCTGTCATACTATAATAGAGACAGTAGATCTAGCTGGTCTGTCATATTATAATAGAGACAGTAGATCTAGCTGGTCTGTCATAATATAATAGAGACAGTAGATCTAGCTGGTCTGTCATAATATAATAGAGACAGTAGATCTAGCTGGTCTGTCATAATATAATAGAGACAGTAGATCTAGCTGGTCTGTCATAATATAATAGAGACAGTAGATCTAGCTGGTCTGTCATACTATAATAGAGACAGTAGATCTAGCTGGTCTGTCATATTATAATAGAGACAGTAGATCTAGCTGGTCTGTCATAATATAATAGAGACAGTAGATCTAGCTGGTCTGTCATAATATAATAGAGACAGTAGATCTAGCTGGTCTGTCATAATATAATAGAGACAGTAGATCTAGCTGGTCTGTCATACTATAATAGAGACAGTAGGTCTAGCTGGTCTGTCATATTATAATAGAGACAGTAGATCTAGCTGGTCTGTCATAATATAATAGAGACAGTAGATCTAGCTGGTCTGTCATAATATAATAGAGACAGTAGATCTAGCTGGTCTGTCATAATATAATAGAGACAGTAGATCTAGCTGGTCTGTCATAATATAATAGAGACAGTAGATCTAGCTGGTCTGTCATAATATAATAGAGACAGTAGATCTAGCTGGTCTGTCATACTATAATTGAGACAGTAGATCTAGCTGGTCTGTCATAATATAATAGAGACAGTAGATCTAGCTGGTCTGTCATAATATAATAGAGACAGTAGATCTAGCTGGTCTGTCATAATATAATAGAGACAGTAGATCTAGCTGGTCTGTCATAATATAATAGAGACAGTAGATCTAGCTGGTCTGTCATATTATAATAGAGACAGTAGATCTAGCTGGTCTGTCATAATATAATAGAGACAGTAGATCTAGCTGGTCTGTCATAATATAATAGAGACAGTAGATCTAGCTGGTCTGTCATAATATAATAGAGACAGTAGATCTAGCTGGTCTGTCATAATATAATAGAGACAGTAGATCTAGCTGGTCTGTCATAATATAATAGAGACAGTAGATCTAGCTGGTCTGTCATAATATAATAGAGACAGTAGATCTAGCTGGTCTGTCATAATATAATAGAGACAGTAGATCTAGCTGGTCTGTCATACTATAATAGAGACAGTAGATCTAGCTGGTCTGTCATATTATAATAGAGACAGTAGATCTAGCTGGTCTGTCATAATATAATAGAGACAGTAGATCTAGCTGGTCTGTCATAATATAATAGAGACAGTAGATCTAGCTGGTCTGTCATAATATAATAGAGACAGTAGATCTAGCTGGTCTGTCATAATATAATAGAGACAGTAGATCTAGCTGGTCTGTCATAATATAATAGAGACAGTAGATCTAGCTGGTCTGTCATACTATAATTGTGACAGTAGGTCTAGCTGGTCTGTCATATTATAATAGAGACAGTAGATCTAGCTGGTCTGTCATAATATAATAGAGACAGTAGATCTAGCTGGTCTGTCATAATATAATAGAGACAGTAGATCTAGCTGGTCTGTCATAATATAATAGAGACAGTAGATCTAGCTGGTCTGTCATAATATAATAGAGACAGTAGATCTAGCTGGTCTGTCATATTATAATAGAGACAGTAGATCTAGCTGGTCTGTCATACTATAATTGTGACAGTAGGTCTAGCTGGTCTGTCATATTATAATAGAGACAGTAGATCTAGCTGGTCTGTCATAATATAATAGAGACAGTAGATCTAGCTGGTCTGTCATAATATAATAGAGACAGTAGATCTAGCTGGTCTGTCATAATATAATAGAGACAGTAGATCTAGCTGGTCTGTCATAATATAATAGAGACAGTAGATCTAGCTGGTCTGTCATAATATAATAGAGACAGTAGATCTAGCTGGTCTGTCATAATATAATAGAGACAGTAGATCTAGCTGGTCTGTCATAATATAATAGAGACAGTAGATCTAGCTGGTCTGTCATAATATAATAGAGACAGTAGATCTAGCTGGTCTGTCATAATATAATAGAGACAGTAGATCTAGCTGGTCTGTCATACTATAATAGTGACAGTAGGTCTAGCTGGTCTGTCATATTATAATAGAGACAGTAGATCTAGCTGGTCTGTCATAATATAATAGAGACAGTAGATCTAGCTGGTCTGTCATAATATAATAGAGACAGTAGATCTAGCTGGTCTGTCATAATATAATAGAGACAGTAGATCTAGCTGGTCTGTCATAATATAATAGAGACAGTAGATCTAGCTGGTCTGTCATAATATAATAGAGACAGTAGATCTAGCTGGTCTGTCATAATATAATAGAGACAGTAGATCTAGCTGGTCTGTCATAATATAATAGAGACAGTAGATCTAGCTGGTCTGTCATAATATAATAGAGACAGTAGATCTAGCTGGTCTGTCATAATATAATAGAGACAGTAGATCTAGCTGGTCTGTCATAATATAATAGAGACAGTAGATCTAGCTGGTCTGTCATAATATAATAGAGACAGTAGATCTAGCTGGTCTGTCATAATATAATAGAGACAGTAGATCTAGCTGGTCTGTCATAATATAATAGAGACAGTAGATCTAGCTGGTCTGTCATAATATAATAGAGACAGTAGATCTAGCTGGTCTGTCATAATATAATAGAGACAGTAGATCTAGCTGGTCTGTCATACTATAATAGAGACAGTAGATCTAGCTGGTCTGTCATAATATAATAGAGACAGTAGATCTAGCTGGTCTGTCATAATATAATAGAGACAGTAGATCTAGCTGGTCTGTCATAATATAATAGAGACATTAGATCTAGCTGGTCTGTCATAATATAATAGAGACAGTAGATCTAGCTGGTCTGTCATACTATAATTGTGACAGTAGGTCTAGCTGGTCTGTCATATTATAATAGAGACAGTAGATCTAGCTGGTCTGTCATAATATAATAGAGACAGTAGATCTAGCTGGTCTGTCATAATATAATAGAGACATTAGATCTAGCTGGTCTGTCATAATATAATAGAGACAGTAGATCTAGCTGGTCTGTCATAATATAATAGAGACAGTAGATCTAGCTGGTCTGTCATACTATAATTGTGACAGTAGGTCTAGCTGGTCTGTCATATTATAATAGAGACAGTAGATCTAGCTGGTCTGTCATAATATAATAGAGACAGTAGATCTAGCTGGTCTGTCATAATATAATAGAGACAGTAGATCTAGCTGGTCTGTCATAATATAATAGAGACAGTAGATCTAGCTGGTCTGTCATAATATAATAGAGACAGTAGATCTAGCTGGTCTGTCATAATATAATAGAGACAGTAGATCTAGCTGGTCTGTCATAATATAATAGAGACAGTAGATCTAGCTGGTCTGTCATACTATAATTGTGACAGTAGATCTAGCTGGTCTGTCATATTATAATAGAGACAGTAGATCTAGCTGGTCTGTCATAATATAATAGAGACAGTAGATCTAGCTGGTCTGTCATAATATAATAGAGACAGTAGATCTAGCTGGTCTGTCATAATATAATAGAGACAGTAGATCTAGCTGGTCTGTCATAATATAATAGAGACAGTAGATCTAGCTGGTCTGTCATAATATAATAGAGACAGTAGATCTAGCTGGTCTGTCATACTATAATTGTGACAGTAGGTCTAGCTGGTCTGTCATATTATAATAGAGACAGTAGATCTAGCTGGTCTGTCATAATATAATAGAGACAGTAGATCTAGCTGGTCTGTCATAATATAATAGAGACAGTAGATCTAGCTGGTCTGTCATAATATAATAGAGACAGTAGATCTAGCTGGTCTGTCATAATATAATAGAGACAGTAGATCTAGCTGGTCTGTCATAATATAATAGAGACAGTAGATCTAGCTGGTCTGTCATAATATAATAGAGACAGTAGATCTAGCTGGTCTGTCATAATATAATAGAGACAGTAGATCTAGCTGGTCTGTCATAATATAATAGAGACAGTAGATCTAGCTGGTCTGTCATAATATAATAGAGACAGTAGATCTAGCTGGTCTGTCATAATATAATAGAGACAGTAGATCTAGCTGGTCTGTCATAATATAATAGAGACAGTAGATCTAGCTGGTCTGTCATAATATAATAGAGACAGTAGATCTAGCTGGTCTGTCATAATATAATAGAGACAGTAGATCTAGCTGGTCTGTCATAATATAATAGAGACAGTAGATCTAGCTGGTCTGTCATAATATAATAGAGACAGTAGATCTAGCTGGTCTGTCATAATATAATAGAGACAGTAGATCTAGCTGGTCTGTCATAATATAATAGAGACAGTAGATCTAGCTGGTCTGTCATAATATAATAGAGACAGTAGATCTAGCTGGTCTGTCATAATATAATAGAGACAGTAGATCTAGCTGGTCTGTCATAATATAATAGAGACAGTAGATCTAGCTGGTCTGTCATATTATAATAGAGACAGTAGATCTAGCTGGTCTGTCATATTATAATAGAGACAGTAGATCTAGCTGGTCTGTCATAATATAATAGAGACAGTAGATCTAGCTGGTCTGTCATAATATAATAGAGACAGTAGATCTAGCTGGTCTGTCATAATATAATAGAGACAGTAGATCTAGCTGGTCTGTCATAATATAATAGAGACAGTAGATCTAGCTGGTCTGTCATAATATAATAGAGACAGTAGATCTAGCTGGTCTGTCATAATATAATAGAGACAGTAGATCTAGCTGGTCTGTCATAATATAATAGAGACAGTAGATCTAGCTGGTCTGTCATAATATAATAGAGACAGTAGATCTAGCTGGTCTGTCATACTATAATTGTGACAGTAGGTCTAGCTGGTCTGTCATATTATAATAGAGACAGTAGATCTAGCTGGTCTGTCATAATATAATAGAGACAGTAGATCTAGCTGGTCTGTCATAATATAATAGAGACATTAGATCTAGCTGGTCTGTCATAATATAATAGAGACAGTAGATCTAGCTGGTCTGTCATAATATAATAGAGACAGTAGATCTAGCTGGTCTGTCATACTATAATAGAGACAGTAGATCTAGCTGGTCTGTCATATTATAATAGAGACAGTAGATCTAGCTGGTCTGTCATAATATAATAGAGACAGTAGATCTAGCTGGTCTGTCATAATATAATAGAGACAGTAGATCTAGCTGGTCTGTCATAATATAATAGAGACAGTAGATCTAGCTGGTCTGTCATACTATAATTGTGACAGTAGGTCTAGCTGGTCTGTCATATTATAATAGAGACAGTAGATCTAGCTGGTCTGTCATAATATAATAGAGACAGTAGATCTAGCTGGTCTGTCATAATATAATAGAGACAGTAGATCTAGCTGGTCTGTCATAATATAATAGAGACAGTAGATCTAGCTGGTCTGTCATAATATAATAGAGACAGTAGATCTAGCTGGTCTGTCATAATATAATAGAGACAGTAGATCTAGCTGGTCTGTCATACTATAATTGTGACAGTAGGTCTAGCTGGTCTGTCATATTATAATAGAGACAGTAGATCTAGCTGGTCTGTCATAATATAATAGAGACAGTAGATCTAGCTGGTCTGTCATAATATAATAGAGACAGTAGATCTAGCTGGTCTGTCATAATATAATAGAGACAGTAGATCTAGCTGGTCTGTCATAATATAATAGAGACAGTAGATCTAGCTGGTCTGTCATACTATAATAGAGACAGTAGATCTAGCTGGTCTGTCATACTATAATAGAGACAGTAGATCTAGCTGGTCTGTCATAATATAATAGAGACAGTAGATCTAGCTGGTCTGTCATAATATAATAGAGACAGTAGATCTAGCTGGTCTGTCATAATATAATAGAGACAGTAGATCTAGCTGGTCTGTCATAATATAATAGAGACAGTAGATCTAGCTGGTCTGTCATAATATAATAGAGACAGTAGATCTAGCTGGTCTGTCATATTATAATAGAGACAGTAGATCTAGCTGGTCTGTCATAATATAATAGAGACAGTAGATCTAGCTGGTCTGTCATAATATAATAGAGACAGTAGATCTAGCTGGTCTGTCATAATATAATAGAGACAGTAGATCTAGCTGGTCTGTCATAATATAATAGAGACAGTAGATCTAGCTGGTCTGTCATATTATAATAGAGACAGTAGATCTAGCTGGTCTGTCATATTATAATAGAGACAGTAGATCTAGCTGGTCTGTCATAATATAATAGAGACAGTAGATCTAGCTGGTCTGTCATACTATAATAGAGACAGTAGATCTAGCTGGTCTGTCATAATATAATAGAGACAGTAGATCTAGCTGGTCTGTCATACTATAATAGAGACAGTAGATCTAGCTGGTCTGTCATAATATAATAGAGACAGTAGATCTAGCTGGTCTGTCATAATATAATAGAGACAGTAGATCTAGCTGGTCTGTCATAATATAATAGATAAATTAGATCTAGCTGGTCTGTCATAATATAATAGAGACAGTAGATCTAGCTGGTCTGTCATACTATAATTGTGACAGTAGGTCTAGCTGGTCTGTCATATTATAATAGAGACAGTAGATCTAGCTGGTCTGTCATAATATAATAGAGACAGTAGATCTAGCTGGTCTGTCATAATATAATAGAGACATTAGATCTAGCTGGTCTGTCATAATATAATAGAGACAGTAGATCTAGCTGGTCTGTCATAATATAATAGAGACAGTAGATCTAGCTGGTCTGTCATAATATAATAGAGACAGTAGATCTAGCTGGTCTGTCATATTATAATAGAGACAGTAGATCTAGCTGGTCTGTCATAATATAATAGAGACAGTAGATCTAGCTGGTCTGTCATAATATAATAGAGACAGTAGATCTAGCTGGTCTGTCATAATATAATAGAGACAGTAGATCTAGCTGGTCTGTCATACTATAATTGTGACAGTAGGTCTAGCTGGTCTGTCATATTATAATAGAGACAGTAGATCTAGCTGGTCTGTCATAATATAATAGAGACAGTAGATCTAGCTGGTCTGTCATAATATAATAGAGACAGTAGATCTAGCTGGTCTGTCATAATATAATAGAGACAGTAGATCTAGCTGGTCTGTCATAATATAATAGAGACAGTAGATCTAGCTGGTCTGTCATAATATAATAGAGACAGTAGATCTAGCTGGTCTGTCATACTATAATTGTGACAGTAGGTCTAGCTGGTCTGTCATATTATAATAGAGACAGTAGATCTAGCTGGTCTGTCATAATATAATAGAGACAGTAGATCTAGCTGGTCTGTCATAATATAATAGAGACAGTAGATCTAGCTGGTCTGTCATAATATAATAGAGACAGTAGATCTAGCTGGTCTGTCATAATATAATAGAGACAGTAGATCTAGCTGGTCTGTCATAATATAATAGAGACAGTAGATCTAGCTGGTCTGTCATAATATAATAGAGACAGTAGATCTAGCTGGTCTGTCATAATATAATAGAGACAGTAGATCTAGCTGGTCTGTCATAATATAATAGAGACAGTAGATCTAGCTGGTCTGTCATAATATAATAGAGACAGTAGATCTAGCTGGTCTGTCATACTATAATTGTGACAGTAGGTCTAGCTGGTCTGTCATATTATAATAGAGACAGTAGATCTAGCTGGTCTGTCATAATATAATAGAGACAGTAGATCTAGCTGGTCTGTCATAATATAATAGAGACAGTAGATCTAGCTGGTCTGTCATAATATAATAGAGACAGTAGATCTAGCTGGTCTGTCATAATATAATAGAGACAGTAGATCTAGCTGGTCTGTCATACTATAATAGAGACAGTAGATCTAGCTGGTCTGTCATATTATAATAGAGACAGTAGATCTAGCTGGTCTGTCATAATATAATAGAGACAGTAGATCTAGCTGGTCTGTCATAATATAATAGAGACAGTAGATCTAGCTGGTCTGTCATAATATAATAGAGACAGTAGATCTAGCTGGTCTGTCATAATATAATAGAGACAGTAGATCTAGCTGGTCTGTCATAATATAATAGAGACAGTAGATCTAGCTGGTCTGTCATATTATAATAGAGACAGTAGATCTAGCTGGTCTGTCATAATATAATAGAGACAGTAGATCTAGCTGGTCTGTCATAATATAATAGAGACAGTAGATCTAGCTGGTCTGTCATAATATAATAGAGACAGTAGATCTAGCTGGTCTGTCATATTATAATAGAGACAGTAGATCTAGCTGGTCTGTCATAATATAATAGAGACAGTAGATCTAGCTGGTCTGTCATACTATAATAGAGACAGTAGATCTAGCTGGTCTGTCATAATATAATAGAGACAGTAGATCTAGCTGGTCTGTCATAATATAATAGAGACAGTAGATCTAGCTGGTCTGTCATAATATAATAGAGACAGTAGATCTAGCTGGTCTGTCATACTATAATAGAGACAGTAGATCTAGCTGGTCTGTCATAATGTAATAGAGACAGTAGATCTAGCTGGTCTGTCATAATATAATAGAGACAGTAGATCTAGCTGGTCTGTCATAATATAATAGATGAATTAGATCTAGCTGGTCTGTCATAATATAATAGAGACAGTAGATCTAGCTGGTCTGTCATACTATAATTGTGACAGTAGGTCTAGCTGGTCTGTCATATTATAATAGAGACAGTAGATCTAGCTGGTCTGTCATAATATAATAGAGACAGTAGATCTAGCTGGTCTGTCATAATATAATAGAGAAATTAGATCTAGCTGGTCTGTCATAATATAATAGAGACAGTAGATCTAGCTGGTCTGTCATAATATAATAGAGACAGTAGATCTAGCTGGTCTGTCATACTATAATTGTGACAGTAGGTCTAGCTGGTCTGTCATATTATAATAGAGACAGTAGATCTAGCTGGTCTGTCATAATATAATAGAGACAGTAGATCTAGCTGGTCTGTCATAATATAATAGAGACAGTAGATCTAGCTGGTCTGTCATAATATAATAGAGACAGTAGATCTAGCTGGTCTGTCATACTATAATTGAGACAGTAGATCTAGCTGGTCTGTCATATTATAATAGAGACAGTAGATCTAGCTGGTCTGTCATAATATAATAGAGACAGTAGATCTAGCTGGTCTGTCATAATATAATAGAGACAGTAGATCTAGCTGGTCTGTCATAATATAATAGAGACAGTAGATCTAGCTGGTCTGTCATAATATAATAGAGACAGTAGATCTAGCTGGTCTGTCATAATATAATAGAGACAGTAGATCTAGCTGGTCTGTCATACTATAATTGTGACAGTAGGTCTAGCTGGTCTGTCATATTATAATAGAGACAGTAGATCTAGCTGGTCTGTCATAATATAATAGAGACAGTAGATCTAGCTGGTCTGTCATAATATAATAGAGACAGTAGATCTAGCTGGTCTGTCATAATATAATAGAGACAGTAGATCTAGCTGGTCTGTCATACTATAATAGAGACAGTAGATCTAGCTGGTCTGTCATATTATAATAGAGACAGTAGATCTAGCTGGTCTGTCATAATATAATAGAGACAGTAGATCTAGCTGGTCTGTCATAATATAATAGAGACAGTAGATCTAGCTGGTCTGTCATAATATAATAGAGACAGTAGATCTAGCTGGTCTGTCATAATATAATAGAGACAGTAGATCTAGCTGGTCTGTCATACTATAATTGTGACAGTAGGTCTAGCTGGTCTGTCATATTATAATAGAGACAGTAGATCTAGCTGGTCTGTCATAATATAATAGAGACAGTAGATCTAGCTGGTCTGTCATAATATAATAGAGACAGTAGATCTAGCTGGTCTGTCATAATATAATAGAGACAGTAGATCTAGCTGGTCTGTCATAATATAATAGAGACAGTAGATCTAGCTGGTCTGTCATACTATAATAGAGACAGTAGATCTAGCTGGTCTGTCATAATATAATAGAGACAGTAGATCTAGCTGGTCTGTCATAATATAATAGAGACAGTAGATCTAGCTGGTCTGTCATAATATAATAGAGACAGTAGATCTAGCTGGTCTGTCATAATATAATAGAGACAGTAGATCTAGCTGGTCTGTCATACTATAATTGTGACAGTAGGTCTAGCTGGTCTGTCATATTATAATAGAGACAGTAGATCTAGCTGGTCTGTCATAATATAATAGAGACAGTAGATCTAGCTGGTCTGTCATAATATAATAGAGACAGTAGATCTAGCTGGTCTGTCATAATATAATAGAGACAGTAGATCTAGCTGGTCTGTCATACTATAATAGAGACAGTAGATCTAGCTGGTCTGTCATATTATAATAGAGACAGTAGATCTAGCTGGTCTGTCATAATATAATAGAGACAGTAGATCTAGCTGGTCTGTCATAATATAATAGAGACAGTAGATCTAGCTGGTCTGTCATAATATAATAGAGACAGTAGATCTAGCTGGTCTGTCATAATATAATAGAGACAGTAGATCTAGCTGGTCTGTCATAATATAATAGAGACAGTAGATCTAGCTGGTCTGTCATAATATAATAGAGACAGTAGATCTAGCTGGTCTGTCATACTATAATAGAGACAGTAGATCTAGCTGGTCTGTCATATTATAATAGAGACAGTAGATCTAGCTGGTCTGTCATAATATAATAGAGACAGTAGATCTAGCTGGTCTGTCATAATATAATAGAGACAGTAGATCTAGCTGGTCTGTCATAATATAATAGAGACAGTAGATCTAGCTGGTCTGTCATAATATAATAGAGACAGTAGATCTAGCTGGTCTGTCATACTATAATAGAGACAGTAGATCTAGCTGGTCTGTCATATTATAATAGAGACAGTAGATCTAGCTGGTCTGTCATAATATAATAGAGACAGTAGATCTAGCTGGTCTGTCATAATATAATAGAGACAGTAGATCTAGCTGGTCTGTCATAATATAATAGAGACAGTAGATCTAGCTGGTCTGTCATAATATAATAGAGACAGTAGATCTAGCTGGTCTGTCATAATATAATAGAGACAGTAGATCTAGCTGGTCTGTCATAATATAATAGAGACAGTAGATCTAGCTGGTCTGTCATAATATAATAGAGACAGTAGATCTAGCTGGTCTGTCATACTATAATTGTGACAGTAGGTCTAGCTGGTCTGTCATATTATAATAGAGACAGTAGATCTAGCTGGTCTGTCATAATATAATAGAGACAGTAGATCTAGCTGGTCTGTCATAATATAATAGAGACAGTAGATCTAGCTGGTCTGTCATAATATAATAGAGACAGTAGATCTAGCTGGTCTGTCATAATATAATAGAGACAGTAGATCTAGCTGGTCTGTCATACTATAATTGTGACAGTAGGTCTAGCTGGTCTGTCATATTATAATAGAGACAGTAGATCTAGCTGGTCTGTCATAATATAATAGAGACAGTAGATCTAGCTGGTCTGTCATAATATAATAGAGACAGTAGATCTAGCTGGTCTGTCATAATATAATAGAGACAGTAGATCTAGCTGGTCTGTCATACTATAATTGTGACAGTAGGTCTAGCTGGTCTGTCATATTATAATAGAGACAGTAGATCTAGCTGGTCTGTCATAATATAATAGAGACAGTAGATCTAGCTGGTCTGTCATAATATAATAGAGACAGTAGATCTAGCTGGTCTGTCATAATATAATAGAGACAGTAGATCTAGCTGGTCTGTCATAATATAATAGAGACAGTAGATCTAGCTGGTCTGTCATAATATAATAGAGACAGTAGATCTAGCTGGTCTGTCATACTATAATAGAGACAGTAGATCTAGCTGGTCTGTCATATTATAATAGAGACAGTAGATCTAGCTGGTCTGTCATAATATAATAGAGACAGTAGATCTAGCTGGTCTGTCATAATATAATAGAGACAGTAGATCTAGCTGGTCTGTCATAATATAATAGAGACAGTAGATCTAGCTGGTCTGTCATAATATAATAGAGACAGTAGATCTAGCTGGTCTGTCATACTATAATAGAGACAGTAGATCTAGCTGGTCTGTCATAATATAATAGAGACAGTAGATCTAGCTGGTCTGTCATAATATAATAGAGACAGTAGATCTAGCTGGTCTGTCATAATATAATAGAGACAGTAGATCTAGCTGGTCTGTCATAATATAATAGAGACAGTAGATCTAGCTGGTCTGTCATACTATAATTTGTGACAGTAGGTCTAGCTGGTCTGTCATATTATAATAGAGACAGTAGATCTAGCTGGTCTGTCATAATATAATAGAGACAGTAGATCTAGCTGGTCTGTCATAATATAATAGAGACAGTAGATCTAGCTGGTCTGTCATAATATAATAGAGACAGTAGATCTAGCTGGTCTGTCATAATATAATAGAGACAGTAGATCTAGCTGGTCTGTCATAATATAATAGAGACAGTAGATCTAGCTGGTCTGTCATAATATAATAGAGACAGTAGATCTAGCTGGTCTGTCATATTATAATAGAGACAGTAGATCTAGCTGGTCTGTCATAATATAATAGAGACAGTAGATCTAGCTGGTCTGTCATAATATAATAGAGACAGTAGATCTAGCTGGTCTGTCATAATATAATAGAGACAGTAGATCTAGCTGGTCTGTCATAATATAATAGAGACAGTAGATCTAGCTGGTCTGTCATAATATAATAGAGACAGTAGATCTAGCTGGTCTGTCATAATATAATAGAGACAGTAGATCTAGCTGGTCTGTCATAATATAATAGAGACAGTAGATCTAGCTGGTCTGTCATAATATAATAGAGACAGTAGATCTAGCTGGTCTGTCATAATATAATAGAGACAGTAGATCTAGCTGGTCTGTCATACTATAATAGAGACAGTAGATCTAGCTGGTCTGTCATATTATAATAGAGACAGTAGATCTAGCTGGTCTGTCATAATATAATAGAGACAGTAGATCTAGCTGGTCTGTCATAATATAATAGAGACAGTAGATCTAGCTGGTCTGTCATAATATAATAGAGACAGTAGATCTAGCTGGTCTGTCATAATATAATAGAGACAGTAGATCTAGCTGGTCTGTCATATTATAATAGAGACAGTAGATCTAGCTGGTCTGTCATAATATAATAGAGACAGTAGATCTAGCTGGTCTGTCATAATATAATAGAGACAGTAGATCTAGCTGGTCTGTCATAATATAATAGAGACAGTAGATCTAGCTGGTCTGTCATAATATAATAGAGACAGTAGATCTAGCTGGTCTGTCATACTATAATAGAGACAGTAGATCTAGCTGGTCTGTCATAATATAATAGAGACAGTAGATCTAGCTGGTCTGTCATAATATAATAGAGACAGTAGATCTAGCTGGTCTGTCATAATATAATAGAGACAGTAGATCTAGCTGGTCTGTCATAATATAATAGAGACAGTAGATCTAGCTGGTCTGTCATAATATAATAGAGACAGTAGATCTAGCTGGTCTGTCATAATATAATAGAGACAGTAGATCTAGCTGGTCTGTCATATTATAATAGAGACAGTAGATCTAGCTGGTCTGTCATAATATAATAGAGACAGTAGATCTAGCTGGTCTGTCATAATATAATAGAGACAGTAGATCTAGCTGGTCTGTCATAATATAATAGAGACAGTAGATCTAGCTGGTCTGTCATAATATAATAGAGACAGTAGATCTAGCTGGTCTGTCATAATATAATAGAGACAGTAGATCTAGCTGGTCTGTCATAATATAATAGAGACAGTAGATCTAGCTGGTCTGTCATAATATAATAGAGACAGTAGATCTAGCTGGTCTGTCATAATATAATAGAGACAGTAGATCTAGCTGGTCTGTCATAATATAATAGAGACAGTAGATCTAGCTGGTCTGTCATACTATAATAGTGACAGTAGATCTAGCTGGTCTGTCATATTATAATAGAGACAGTAGATCTAGCTGGTCTGTCATAATATAATAGAGACAGTAGATCTAGCTGGTCTGTCATAATATAATAGAGACAGTAGATCTAGCTGGTCTGTCATAATATAATAGAGACAGTAGATCTAGCTGGTCTGTCATAATATAATAGAGACAGTAGATCTAGCTGGTCTGTCATAATATAATAGAGACAGTAGATCTAGCTGGTCTGTCATAATATAATAGAGACAGTAGATCTAGCTGGTCTGTCATAATATAATAGAGACAGTAGATCTAGCTGGTCTGTCATACTATAATTTGTGACAGTAGGTCTAGCTGGTCTGTCATATTATAATAGAGACAGTAGATCTAGCTGGTCTGTCATAATATAATAGAGACAGTAGATCTAGCTGGTCTGTCATAATATAATAGAGACAGTAGATCTAGCTGGTCTGTCATAATATAATAGAGACAGTAGATCTAGCTGGTCTGTCATAATATAATAGAGACAGTAGATCTAGCTGGTCTGTCATAATATAATAGAGACAGTAGATCTAGCTGGTCTGTCATAATATAATAGAGACAGTAGATCTAGCTGGTCTGTCATAATATAATAGAGACAGTAGATCTAGCTGGTCTGTCATACTATAATAGAGACAGTAGATCTAGCTGGTCTGTCATATTATAATAGAGACAGTAGATCTAGCTGGTCTGTCATAATATAATAGAGACAGTAGATCTAGCTGGTCTGTCATAATATAATAGAGACAGTAGATCTAGCTGGTCTGTCATAATATAATAGAGACAGTAGATCTAGCTGGTCTGTCATAATATAATAGAGACAGTAGATCTAGCTGGTCTGTCATAATATAATAGAGACAGTAGATCTAGCTGGTCTGTCATACTATAATTGTGACAGTAGGTCTAGCTGGTCTGTCATATTATAATAGAGACAGTAGATCTAGCTGGTCTGTCATAATATAATAGAGACAGTAGATCTAGCTGGTCTGTCATAATATAATAGAGACAGTAGATCTAGCTGGTCTGTCATAATATAATAGAGACAGTAGATCTAGCTGGTCTGTCATAATATAATAGAGACAGTAGATCTAGCTGGTCTGTCATAATATAATAGAGACAGTAGATCTAGCTGGTCTGTCATACTATAATTGTGACAGTAGGTCTAGCTGGTCTGTCATATTATAATAGAGACAGTAGATCTAGCTGGTCTGTCATAATATAATAGAGACAGTAGATCTAGCTGGTCTGTCATAATATAATAGAGACATTAGATCTAGCTGGTCTGTCATAATATAATAGAGACAGTAGATCTAGCTGGTCTGTCATAATATAATAGAGACAGTAGATCTAGCTGGTCTGTCATACTATAATAGAGACAGTAGATCTAGCTGGTCTGTCATATTATAATAGAGACAGTAGATCTAGCTGGTCTGTCATAATATAATAGAGACAGTAGATCTAGCTGGTCTGTCATAATATAATAGAGACAGTAGATCTAGCTGGTCTGTCATAATATAATAGAGACAGTAGATCTAGCTGGTCTGTCATACTATAATTGTGACAGTAGATCTAGCTGATCTGTCATATTATAATAGAGACAGTAGATCTAGCTGGTCTGTCATATTGAAATAGAGACAGTAGATCTAGCTGGTCTGTCATACTATAATAGAGACAGTAGATCTAGCTGGTCTGTCATAATATAATAGAGACAGTAGATCTAGCTGGTCTGTCATAATATAATAGAGACAGTAGATCTAGCTGGTCTGTCATAATATAATAGAGACAGTAGATCTAGCTGGTCTGTCATAATATAATAGAGACAGTAGATCTAGCTGGTCTGTCATAATATAATAGAGACAGTAGATCTAGCTGGTCTGTCATACTATAATAGAGACAGTAGATCTAGCTGGTCTGTCATATTATAATAGAGACAGTAGATCTAGCTGGTCTGTCATAATATAATAGAGACAGTAGATCTAGCTGGTCTGTCATAATATAATAGAGACAGTAGATCTAGCTGGTCTGTCATAATATAATAGAGACAGTAGATCTAGCTGGTCTGTCATAATATAATAGAGACAGTAGATCTAGCTGGTCTGTCATAATATAATAGAGACAGTAGATCTAGCTGGTCTGTCATACTATAATTGTGACAGTAGGTCTAGCTGGTCTGTCATATTATAATAGAGACAGTAGATCTAGCTGGTCTGTCATAATATAATAGAGACAGTAGATCTAGCTGGTCTGTCATAATATAATAGAGACATTAGATCTAGCTGGTCTGTCATAATATAATAGAGACAGTAGATCTAGCTGGTCTGTCATAATATAATAGAGACAGTAGATCTAGCTGGTCTGTCATAATATAATAGAGACAGTAGATCTAGCTGGTCTGTCATACTATAATTGTGACAGTAGGTCTAGCTGGTCTGTCATATTATAATAGAGACAGTAGATCTAGCTGGTCTGTCATAATATAATAGAGACAGTAGATCTAGCTGGTCTGTCATAATATAATAGAGACAGTAGATCTAGCTGGTCTGTCATAATATAATAGAGACAGTAGATCTAGCTGGTCTGTCATAATATAATAGAGACAGTAGATCTAGCTGGTCTGTCATACTATAATTGTGACAGTAGGTCTAGCTGGTCTGTCATATTATAATAGAGACAGTAGATCTAGCTGGTCTGTCATAATATAATAGAGACAGTAGATCTAGCTGGTCTGTCATAATATAATAGAGACAGTAGATCTAGCTGGTCTGTCATAATATAATAGAGACAGTAGATCTAGCTGGTCTGTCATACTATAATTGTGACAGTAGGTCTAGCTGGTCTGTCATATTATAATAGAGACAGTAGATCTAGCTGGTCTGTCATAATATAATAGAGACAGTAGATCTAACTGGTCTGTCATAATATAATAGAGACAGTAGATCAGCTGGTCTGTCATAATATAATAGAGACAGTAGATCTAGCTGGTCTGTCATAATATAATAGAGACAGTAGATCTAGCTGGTCTGTCATAATATAATAGAGACAGTAGATCTAGCTGGTCTGTCATAATATAATAGAGACAGTAGATCTAGCTGGTCTGTCATAATATAATAGAGACAGTAGATCTAGCTGGTCTGTCATACTATAATAGAGACAGTAGATCTAGCTGGTCTGTCATATTATAATAGAGACAGTAGATCTAGCTGGTCTGTCATAATATAATAGAGACAGTAGATCTAGCTGGTCTGTCATAATATAATAGAGACAGTAGATCTAGCTGGTCTGTCATAATATAATAGAGACAGTAGATCTAGCTGGTCTGTCATAATATAATAGAGACAGTAGATCTAGCTGGTCTGTCATAATATAATAGAGACAGTAGATCTAGCTGGTCTGTCATAATATAATAGAGACAGTAGATCTAGCTGGTCTGTCATACTATAATTGTGACAGTAGATCTAGCTGGTCTGTCATATTGTAATAGAGACAGTAGATCTAGCTGGTCTGTCATAATATAATAGAGACAGTAGATCTAGCTGGTCTGTCATAATATAATAGAGACAGTAGATCTAGCTGGTCTGTCATAATATAATAGAGACAGTAGATCTAGCTGGTCTGTCATAATATAATAGAGACAGTAGATCTAGCTGGTCTGTCATAATATAATAGAGACAGTAGATCTAGCTGGTCTGTCATATTATAATAGAGACAGTAGATCTAGCTGGTCTGTCATAATATAATAGAGACAGTAGATCTAGCTGGTCTGTCATAATATAATAGAGACAGTAGATCTAGCTGGTCTGTCATAATATAATAGAGACAGTAGATCTAGCTGGTCTGTCATAATATAATAGAGACAGTAGATCTAGCTGGTCTGTCATAATATAATAGAGACAGTAGATCTAGCTGGTCTGTCATAATATAATAGAGACAGTAGATCTAGCTGGTCTGTCATAATATAATAGAGACAGTAGATCTAGCTGGTCTGTCATACTATAATTGAGACAGTAGATCTAGCTGGTCTGTCATATTATAATAGAGACAGTAGATCTAGCTGGTCTGTCATAATATAATAGAGACAGTAGATCTAGCTGGTCTGTCATAATATAATAGAGACAGTAGATCTAGCTGGTCTGTCATAATATAATAGAGACAGTAGATCTAGCTGGTCTGTCATAATATAATAGAGACAGTAGATCTAGCTGGTCTGTCATAATATAATAGAGACAGTAGATCTAGCTGGTCTGTCATAATATAATAGAGACAGTAGATCTAGCTGGTCTGTCATAATATAATAGAGACAGTAGATCTAGCTGGTCTGTCATAATATAATAGAGACAGTAGATCTAGCTGGTCTGTCATAATATAATAGAGACAGTAGATCTAGCTGGTCTGTCATACTATAATTTGTGACAGTAGGTCTAGCTGGTCTGTCATATTATAATAGAGACAGTAGATCTAGCTGGTCTGTCATAATATAATAGAGACAGTAGATCTAGCTGGTCTGTCATAATATAATAGAGACAGTAGATCTAGCTGGTCTGTCATAATATAATAGAGACAGTAGATCTAGCTGGTCTGTCATAATATAATAGAGACAGTAGATCTAGCTGGTCTGTCATAATATAATAGAGACAGTAGATCTAGCTGGTCTGTCATACTATAATTGTGACAGTAGGTCTAGCTGGTCTGTCATATTATAATAGAGACAGTAGATCTAGCTGGTCTGTCATAATATAATAGAGACAGTAGATCTAGCTGGTCTGTCATAATATAATAGAGACATTAGATCTAGCTGGTCTGTCATAATATAATAGAGACAGTAGATCTAGCTGGTCTGTCATAATATAATAGAGACAGTAGATCTAGCTGGTCTGTCATACTATAATTGTGACAGTAGGTCTAGCTGGTCTGTCATATTATAATAGAGACAGTAGATCTAGCTGGTCTGTCATAATATAATAGAGACAGTAGATCTAGCTGGTCTGTCATAATATAATAGAGACAGTAGATCTAGCTGGTCTGTCATAATATAATAGAGACAGTAGATCTAGCTGGTCTGTCATACTATAATTGTGACAGTAGGTCTAGCTGGTCTGTCATATTATAATAGAGACAGTAGATCTAGCTGGTCTGTCATAATATAATAGAGACAGTAGATCTAGCTGGTCTGTCATACTATAATAGAGACAGTAGATCTAGCTGGTCTGTCATAATATAATAGAGACATTAGATCTAGCTAGTCTGTCATAATATAATAGAGACAGTAGATCTAGCTGGTCTGTCATAATATAATAGAGACAGTAGATCTAGCTGGTCTGTCATACTATAATAGAGACAGTAGATCTAGCTGGTCTGTCATATTATAATAGAGACAGTAGATCTAGCTGGTCTGTCATAATATAATAGAGACAGTAGATCTAGCTGGTCTGTCATAATATAATAGAGACAGTAGATCTAGCTGGTCTGTCATAATATAATAGAGACAGTAGATCTAGCTGGTCTGTCATAATATAATAGAGACAGTAGATCTAGCTGGTCTGTCATAATATAATAGAGACAGTAGATCTAGCTGGTCTGTCATAATATAATAGAGACAGTAGATCTAGCTGGTCTGTCATAATATAATAGAGACAGTAGATCTAGCTGGTCTGTCATAATATAATAGAGACAGTAGATCTAGCTGGTCTGTCATAATATAATAGAGACAGTAGATCTAGCTGGTCTGTCATAATATAATAGAGACAGTAGATCTAGCTGGTCTGTCATATTATAATAGAGACAGTAGATCTAGCTGGTCTGTCATAATATAATAGAGACAGTAGATCTAGCTGGTCTGTCATAATATAATAGAGACAGTAGATCTAGCTGGTCTGTCATAATATAATAGAGACAGTAGATCTAGCTGGTCTGTCATACTATAATTGTGACAGTAGGTCTAGCTGGTCTGTCATATTATAATAGAGACAGTAGATCTAGCTGGTCTGTCATAATATAATAGAGACAGTAGATCTAGCTGGTCTGTCATAATATAATAGAGACAGTAGATCTAGCTGGTCTGTCATAATATAATAGAGACAGTAGATCTAGCTGGTCTGTCATAATATAATAGAGACAGTAGATCTAGCTGGTCTGTCATACTATAATAGAGACAGTAGATCTAGCTGGTCTGTCATAATATAATAGAGACAGTAGATCTAGCTGGTCTGTCATAATATAATAGAGACAGTAGATCTAGCTGGTCTGTCATAATATAATAGAGACAGTAGATCTAGCTGGTCTGTCATAATATAATAGAGACAGTAGATCTAGCTGGTCTGTCATAATATAATAGAGACAGTAGATCTAGCTGGTCTGTCATACTATAATTGTGACAGTAGGTCTAGCTGGTCTGTCATATTATAATAGAGACAGTAGATCTAGCTGGTCTGTCATAATATAATAGAGACAGTAGATCTAGCTGGTCTGTCATAATATAATAGAGACAGTAGATCTAGCTGGTCTGTCATAATATAATAGAGACAGTAGATCTAGCTGGTCTGTCATATTATAATAGAGACAGTAGATCTAGCTGGTCTGTCATAATATAATAGAGACAGTAGATCTAGCTGGTCTGTCATAATATAATAGAGACAGTAGATCTAGCTGGTCTGTCATAATATAATAGAGACAGTAGATCTAGCTGGTCTGTCATAATATAATAGAGACAGTAGATCTAGCTGGTCTGTCATAATATAATAGAGACAGTAGATCTAGCTGGTCTGTCATAATATAATAGAGACAGTAGATCTAGCTGGTCTGTCATAATATAATAGAGACAGTAGATCTAGCTGGTCTGTCATAATATAATAGAGACAGTAGATCTAGCTGGTCTGTCATATTATAATAGAGATAGTAGATCTAGCTGGTCTGTCATAATATAATAGAGACAGTAGATCTAGCTGGTCTGTCATATTATAATAGAGACAGTAGATCTAGCTGGTCTGTCATAATATAATAGAGACAGTAGATCTAGCTGGTCTGTCATAATATAATAGAGACAGTAGATCTAGCTGGTCTGTCATAATATAATAGAGACAGTAGATCTAGCTGGTCTGTCATACTATAATTGTGACAGTAGGTCTAGCTGGTCTGTCATATTATAATAGAGACAGTAGATCTAGCTGGTCTGTCATAATATAATAGAGACAGTAGATCTAGCTGGTCTGTCATACTATAATAGAGACAGTAGATCTAGCTGGTCTGTCATAATATAATAGAGACAGTAGATCTAGCTGGTCTGTCATAATATAATAGAGACAGTAGATCTAGCTGGTCTGTCATAATATAATAGAGACAGTAGATCTAGCTGGTCTGTCATAATATAATAGAGACAGTAGATCTAGCTGGTCTGTCATAATATAATAGAGACAGTAGATCTAGCTGGTCTGTCATACTATAATTGTGACAGTAGGTCTAGCTGGTCTGTCATATTATAATAGAGACAGTAGATCTAGCTGGTCTGTCATAATATAATAGAGACAGTAGATCTAGCTGGTCTGTCATAATATAATAGAGACAGTAGATCTAGCTGGTCTGTCATAATATAATAGAGACAGTAGATCTAGCTGGTCTGTCATAATATAATAGAGACATTAGATCTAGCTGGTCTGTCATAATATAATAGAGACAGTAGATCTAGCTGGTCTGTCATACTATAATTGTGACAGTAGGTCTAGCTGGTCTGTCATATTATAATAGAGACAGTAGATCTAGCTGGTCTGTCATAATATAATAGAGACAGTAGATCTAGCTGGTCTGTCATAATATAATAGAGACAGTAGATCTAGCTGGTCTGTCATAATATAATAGAGACAGTAGATCTAGCTGGTCTGTCATAATATAATAGAGACAGTAGATCTAGCTGGTCTGTCATATTATAATAGAGACAGTAGATCTAGCTGGTCTGTCATACTATAATTGTGACAGTAGGTCTAGCTGGTCTGTCATATTGATAATAGAGACAGTAGATCTAGCTGGTCTGTCATAATATAATAGAGACAGTAGATCTAGCTGGTCTGTCATAATATAATAGAGACAGTAGATCTAGCTGGTCTGTCATAATATAATAGAGACAGTAGATCTAGCTGGTCTGTCATACTATAATAGAGACAGTAGATCTAGCTGGTCTGTCATACTATAATAGAGACAGTAGATCTAGCTGGTCTGTCATATTATAATAGAGACAGTAGATCTAGCTGGTCTGTCATAATATAATAGAGACAGTAGATCTAGCTGGTCTGTCATAATATAATAGAGACAGTAGATCTAGCTGGTCTGTCATAATATAATAGAGACAGTAGATCTAGCTGGTCTGTCATACTATAATAGTGACAGTAGGTCTAGCTGGTCTGTCATATTATAATAGAGACAGTAGATCTAGCTGGTCTGTCATAATATAATAGAGACAGTAGATCTAGCTGGTCTGTCATACTATAATAGAGACAGTAGATCTAGCTGGTCTGTCATAATATAATAGAGACAGTAGATCTAGCTGGTCTGTCATAATATAATAGAGACAGTAGATCTAGCTGGTCTGTCATAATATAATAGAGACAGTAGATCTAGCTGGTCTGTCATAATATAATAGAGACAGTAGATCTAGCTGGTCTGTCATAATATAATAGAGACAGTAGATCTAGCTGGTCTGTCATAATATAATAGAGACAGTAGATCTAGCTGGTCTGTCATACTATAATAGTGACAGTAGGTCTAGCTGGTCTGTCATATTATAATAGAGACAGTAGATCTAGCTGGTCTGTCATAATATAATAGAGACAGTAGATCTAGCTGGTCTGTCATAATATAATAGAGACAGTAGATCTAGCTGGTCTGTCATACTATAATAGAGACAGTAGATCTAGCTGGTCTGTCATAATATAATAGAGACAGTAGATCTAGCTGGTCTGTCATATTATAATAGAGACAGTAGATCTAGCTGGTCTGTCATACTATAATTGTGACAGTAGGTCTAGCTGGTCTGTCATATTGTAATAGAGACAGTAGATCTAGCTGGTCTGTCATAATATAATAGAGACAGTAGATCTAGCTGGTCTGTCATAATATAATAGAGACAGTAGATCTAGCTGGTCTGTCATAATATAATAGAGACAGTAGATCTAGCTGGTCTGTCATAATATAATAGAGACAGTAGATCTAGCTGGTCTGTCATAATATAATAGAGACAGTAGATCTAGCTGGTCTGTCATAATATAATAGAGACAGTAGATCTAGCTGGTCTGTCATAATATAATAGAGACAGTAGATCTAGCTGGTCTGTCATAATATAATAGAGACATTAGATCTAGCTGGTCTGTCATAATATAATAGAGACAGTAGATCTAGCTGGTCTGTCATACTATAATAGTGACAGTAGATCTAGCTGGTCTGTCATATTATAATAGAGACAGTAGATCTAGCTGGTCTGTCATAATATAATAGAGACAGTAGATCTAGCTGGTCTGTCATAATATAATAGAGACAGTAGATCTAGCTGGTCTGTCATAATATAATAGAGACAGTAGATCTAGCTGGTCTGTCATAATATAATAGAGACAGTAGATCTAGCTGGTCTGTCATAATATAATAGAGACAGTAGATCTAGCTGGTCTGTCATAATATAATAGAGACAGTAGATCTAGCTGGTCTGTCATAATATAATAGAGACAGTAGATCTAGCTGGTCTGTCATACTATAATAGAGACAGTAGATCTAGCTGGTCTGTCATATTATAATAGAGACAGTAGATCTAGCTGGTCTGTCATAATATAATAGAGACAGTAGATCTAGCTGGTCTGTCATAATATAATAGAGACAGTAGATCTAGCTGGTCTGTCATAATATAATAGAGACAGTAGATCTAGCTGGTCTGTCATAATATAATAGAGACAGTAGATCTAGCTGGTCTGTCATATTATAATAGAGACAGTAGATCTAGCTGGTCTGTCATAATATAATAGAGACAGTAGATCTAGCTGGTCTGTCATAATATAATAGAGACAGTAGATCTAGCTGGTCTGTCATAATATAATAGAGACAGTAGATCTAGCTGGTCTGTCATAATATAATAGAGACATTAGATCTAGCTGGTCTGTCATAATATAATAGAGACAGTAGATCTAGCTGGTCTGTCATACTATAATTGTGACAGTAGGTCTAGCTGGTCTGTCATATTATAATAGAGACAGTAGATCTAGCTGGTCTGTCATAATATAATAGAGACAGTAGATCTAGCTGGTCTGTCATAATATAATAGAGACAGTAGATCTAGCTGGTCTGTCATAATATAATAGAGACAGTAGATCTAGCTGGTCTGTCATAATATAATAGAGACAGTAGATCTAGCTGGTCTGTCATAATATAATAGAGACAGTAGATCTAGCTGGTCTGTCATAATATAATAGAGACAGTAGATCTAGCTGGTCTGTCATAATATAATAGAGACAGTAGATCTAGCTGGTCTGTCATACTATAATAGAGACAGTAGATCTAGCTGGTCTGTCATAATATAATAGAGACAGTAGATCTAGCTGGTCTGTCATAATATAATAGAGACAGTAGATCTAGCTGGTCTGTCATAATATAATAGAGACAGTAGATCTAGCTGGTCTGTCATAATATAATAGAGACAGTAGATCTAGCTGGTCTGTCATAATATAATAGAGACAGTAGATCTAGCTGGTCTGTCATAATATAATAGAGACAGTAGATCTAGCTGGTCTGTCATAATATAATAGAGACAGTAGATCTAGCTGGTCTGTCATACTATAATAGAGACAGTAGATCTAGCTGGTCTGTCATATTATAATAGAGACAGTAGATCTAGCTGGTCTGTCATAATATAATAGAGACAGTAGATCTAGCTGGTCTGTCATAATATAATAGAGACAGTAGATCTAGCTGGTCTGTCATAATATAATAGAGACAGTAGATCTAGCTGGTTTGTCATATTACAGAGAAAGTAGATCTAGCTGGTCTGTCATATTATAATAGAGACAGTAGGTCTAGCTGGTCTGTCATATTATAATAGAGACAGTAGATCTAGCTGGTCTGTCATAATATAATAGAGACAGTAGATCTAGCTGGTCTGTCATAATATAATAGAGACATTAGATCTAGCTGGTCTGTCATAATATAATAGAGACAGTAGATCTAGCTGGTCTGTCATACTATAATAGAGACAGTAGATCTAGCTGGTCTGTCATAATATAATAGAGACAGTAGATCTAGCTGGTCTGTCATAATATAATAGAGACAGTAGATCTAGCTGGTCTGTCATAATATAATAGATAAATTAGATCTAGCTGGTCTGTCATAATATAATAGAGACAGTAGATCTAGCTGGTCTGTCATACTATAATTGTGACAGTAGGTCTAGCTGGTCTGTCATATTATAATAGAGACAGTAGATCTAGCTGGTCTGTCATAATATAATAGAGACAGTAGATCTAGCTGGTCTGTCATAATATAATAGAGACAGTAGATCTAGCTGGTCTGTCATAATATAATAGAGACAGTAGATCTAGCTGGTCTGTCATAATATAATAGAGACAGTAGATCTAGCTGGTCTGTCATACTATAATAGAGACAGTAGATCTAGCTGGTCTGTCATATTATAATAGAGACAGTAGATCTAGCTGGTCTGTCATAATATAATAGAGACAGTAGATCTAGCTGGTCTGTCATAATATAATAGAGACAGTAGATCTAGCTGGTCTGTCATAATATAATAGAGACAGTAGATCTAGCTGGTCTGTCATACTATAATAGAGACAGTAGATCTAGCTGGTCTGTCATAATATAATAGAGACAGTAGATCTAGCTGGTCTGTCATAATATAATAGAGACAGTAGATCTAGCTGGTCTGTCATAATATAATAGAGACAGTAGATCTAGCTGGTCTGTCATAATATAATAGAGACAGTAGATCTAGCTGGTCTGTCATAATATAATAGAGACAGTAGATCTAGCTGGTCTGTCATAATATAATAGAGACAGTAGATCTAGCTGGTCTGTCATACTATAATAGAGACAGTAGATCTAGCTGGTCTGTCATATTATAATAGAGACAGTAGATCTAGCTGGTCTGTCATAATATAATAGAGACAGTAGATCTAGCTGGTCTGTCATAATATAATAGAGACAGTAGATCTAGCTGGTCTGTCATAATATAATAGAGACAGTAGATCTAGCTGGTCTGTCATACTATAATTGTGACAGTAGGTCTAGCTGGTCTGTCATATTATAATAGAGACAGTAGATCTAGCTGGTCTGTCATAATATAATAGAGACAGTAGATCTAGCTGGTCTGTCATAATATAATAGAGACAGTAGATCTAGCTGGTCTGTCATAATATAATAGAGACAGTAGATCTAGCTGGTCTGTCATAATATAATAGAGACAGTAGATCTAGCTGGTCTGTCATAATATAATAGAGACAGTAGATCTAGCTGGTCTGTCATAATATAATAGAGACAGTAGATCTAGCTGGTCTGTCATAATATAATAGAGACAGTAGATCTAGCTGGTCTGTCATAATATAATAGAGACAGTAGATCTAGCTGGTCTGTCATAATATAATAGAGACAGTAGATCTAGCTGGTCTGTCATAATATAATAGAGACAGTAGATCTAGCTGGTCTGTCATATTATAATAGAGACAGTAGATCTAGCTGGTCTGTCATAATATAATAGAGACAGTAGATCTAGCTGGTCTGTCATAATATAATAGAGACAGTAGATCTAGCTGGTCTGTCATAATATAATAGAGACAGTAGATCTAGCTGGTCTGTCATAATATAATAGAGACAGTAGATCTAGCTGGTCTGTCATACTATAATAGAGACAGTAGATCTAGCTGGTCTGTCATAATATAATAGAGACAGTAGATCTAGCTGGTCTGTCATAATATAATAGAGACAGTAGATCTAGCTGGTCTGTCATAATATAATAGAGACAGTAGATCTAGCTGGTCTGTCATAATATAATAGAGACAGTAGATCTAGCTGGTCTGTCATAATATAATAGAGACAGTAGATCTAGCTGGTCTGTCATAATATAATAGAGACAGTAGATCTAGCTGGTCTGTCATAATATAATAGAGACAGTAGATCTAGCTGGTCTGTCATAATATAATAGAGACAGTAGATCTAGCTGGTCTGTCATAATATAATAGAGACAGTAGATCTAGCTGGTCTGTCATATATAATAGAGACAGTAGATCTAGCTGGTCTGTCATATTATAATAGAGACAGTAGATCTAGCTGGTCTGTCATATTATAATAGAGACAGTAGATCTAGCTGGTCTGTCATAATATAATAGAGACAGTAGATCTAGCTGGTCTGTCATAATATAATAGAGACAGTAGATCTAGCTGGTCTGTCATACTATAATAGAGACAGTAGATCTAGCTGGCCTGTAATAATATATTAGAGACAGTAGATCTAGCTGGTCTGTCATACTATAATAGAGACAGTAGATCTAGCTCGTCTGTCATAATATGATAGAGGCAGTAGATCTAGCTGGTCTGTCATAATATAACAGAGGCAGTAGATCTACCTGGTTTGTCATAATATAATAGAGACAGTAGATCTAGCTGGTCTGTCATAATATAATAGAGACAGTAGATCTAGCTGGTCTGTCATAATATAATAGAGACAGTAGATCTAGCTGGTCTGTCATAATATAATAGAGACAGTAGATCTAGCTGGTCTGTCATAATATAATAGAGACAGTAGATCTAGCTGGTCTGTCATATTATAATAGAGACAGTAGATCTAGCTGGTCTGTCATAATATAATAGAGACAGTAGATCTAGCTGGTCTGTCATAATATAATAGAGACAGTAGATCTAGCTGGTCTGTCATACTATAATTGTGACAGTAGGTCTAGCTGGTCTGTCATATTATAATAGAGACAGTAGATCTAGCTGGTCTGTCATAATATAATAGAGACAGTAGATCTAGCTGGTCTGTCATAATATAATAGAGACAGTAGATCTAGCTGGTCTGTCATAATATAATAGAGACAGTAGATCTAGCTGGTCTGTCATAATATAATAGAGACAGTAGATCTAGCTGGTCTGTCATAATATAATAGAGACAGTAGATCTAGCTGGTCTGTCATAATATA
>NW_024607727.1:0-35286 GCF_018296145.1 Oncorhynchus tshawytscha | reverse complement strand
TGTTTTCTGGGAGAGGGAGAGAGAGGGAGAGAGGGAGAGAGGGAGAGAGGGAGAGAGGGAGAGAGGGAGAGAGGGAGAGGGGGAGAGAGGGGAGAGAGAGGGAGAGAGGGAGAGAGGGAGAGAGGGAGAGAGAGAGAGAGAGAGAGGGAGAGGGGGAGAGAGGGAGAGAGAGGGAGAGAGGAGAGAGGGAGAGAGGGAGAGAGAGAGAGAGAGGGAGAGAGGGAGAGAGGGAGAGAGGGAGAGAGAGGGAGAGAGGGAGAGAGGGGGGAGAGAGAGAGAGAGAGGAGAGAGGGAGAGAGGGAGAGAGGGAGAGAGGGAGAGAGGGAGAGAGGAGAGGGGGAGAGGGGAGAGAGGGAGAGAGGGAGAGAGAGGGAGAGAGGGAGAGAGGGAGAGAGGGAGAGGGGGGGAGAGAGGGAGAGAGGGGAGAGAGGGGAGAGAGGGGAGAGAGGGAGAGGGGGAGAGAGGAGAGAGGGAGAGAGGGAGAGAGGGAGAGAGGGAGAGGGGGGAGAGAGAGAGGGAGAGAGAGGGAGAGAGGGAGAGAGGGAGAGGGGGAGAGAGGGAGAGAGGGAGAGAGGGAGAGGGGGAGAGAGGGAGAGAGAGAGGGAGAGAGGGAGAGAGAGAGAGAGGGGGAGAGGGGGAGAGAGGGAGAGAGGGAGAGGGGGAGAGAGGGAGAGAGGGAGAGAGGGAGAGAGGGAGAGAGGGAGAGGGGGAGAGAGGGAGAGAGGGAGAGAGGGAGAGAGGGAGAGAGAGGGGAGAGGGGGGAGAGAGGGAGAGAGGGAGAGAGGGAGAGGGGGAGAGGGGGAGAGGGGGAGAGAGGGAGAGAGGGAGAGAGGGAGAGAGAGGGAGAGAGAGGGGAGAGAGGGAGAGAGAGGGAGAGAGGGAGAGAGGGGAAGGGGAGAGGGGGAGAGAGGGAGGAGGGAGAGAGGGAGAGAGGGAGAGGGGGAGAGAGGGGGAGAGGGAGGGAGAGGGAGAGGAGGGAGAGGGAGAGGGAGGGGAGAGAGGGAGGGGAGAGGGAGAGAGGAGAGAGGAGAGGGGAGAGAGAGGGAGAAGAGGAGAGAGGGAGAGGGGGAGAGAGGGAGAGAGGGAGAGGGAGAGAGGGAGAGGGGGAGAGGGAGAGAAGAGGAGAGAAAAAGCTGTTTCTGGGAATGTAAGATGTTTGTACCGTATATATTTGGATGCAATATTACTAATCATCATACAAAATGAATTAGACAAAAAAAAAGCACTGCAGACTCCTCCTGTTCCTGACAGACTTTAATACCAGTCCCGAGCAAGGCTCAGTCTTTCAGAGCCTTGAGGACACCTTCCTTTTCTTGTTCTCCCAGGGATATAGACTTTGTTGCAGTGTACACTTCACATAGCCTGTCGCTGTCCTGCGAGTGGCTATGTTTCAAAACGTATAACACATTCAGTAAGAGGACTCGGGAGGACACGGTAGGCAGGGCTAAGATAGCGTCAGGCTCCAGCTCCATTGGGAGAGAGGATGCTTTTGTGCGGCCTGGCACGGCCCCAAGCGGAGTCTGACAAACAGATAAATCCACTCCCCGTAAAACCGCCTAAATCTGGTATGAGAGGAAGACTGCTCGAGCCAGATGAATATTTTACCAAGTAGAATACATGCTGAACCAGGGTCTTGTTCATTTGTAAGAAAACTTTTTGAAAAGTATTAAAACAGGCAGGTACCCCTTGACCGTGTCCAATAACAGCGCAGATTTTTCTGTTTCCGAAACATAACATTCATGTTATGGTGTGCCTTCCTGAACACAGAATGGACCACTATATGCCCAGTAAACACACTACCTACCTACCTACCACCACACAAAAACACCAAAACAAGGTAAAGATACATCTAGATGGACTATGATGGTGACAATGCGAGTGTGTTATGATTCAGTCCTTTAGAGAGTTATTTGGAGGTTATAAATGATGGGCTATCCACTACAGGTGATGCTGTAAGTGTTATTCTTCTCACTATGTTATCGCTCCCCGAGGATTGTGGGTAGTGATATGGCCACCTGGGAAATATTAGAGGTCCATTCAGACCTCTTCATTCATTTTGGGCCCATTATTCTCAATAAAAGTCAGGTCGGGCTCCACCACCACGTGTCATTAAAAGGATCCACTGGAAAAGGGAGAGGGGAATAGATGGACTGGACGTGTCTTTTTAGAATGAGGCCCAGGAGAAATAAGCTCTGTCTACACATGGATGTGAATGTGTGTGTGCTTGTGTGTGTGAGCAAGATAGATGGAGTGTGTGTGTGTGTGTGTGTGTGTGTGTGTGTGTGTGTGATAGATGGAGTGTGTGAGCAAGATAGATGGAGTGTGTGTGTGTGTGTGTGTGTGTGTGTGTGTGTGTGTGTGTGTGTGTGTGTGTGTGTGTGTGTGTGTGTGTGTGTGTGTGTGTGTGTGTGTGTGTGTGTGTGTGTGTGTGTGTGTGTGCGGGGTTAGCTAAAGTGCCCTTATTGCATTGGGGAACATAAAGTATCCATAGAGTTGGCTAGAAGAGAACACACAAAAAATGACTCAATGCCCCATGATGCATTGGAGGACTTAACGTTTAGCTTAAAGCGGGGTCAATGATCATCTTAACCCAGATGATACCAAAGGACGACCAAAGCATCCTGTAGGCTAAGCTACTCAAATCACACAGCTAATAAATATAGCCACTTCCATTCATCCGACGAAGACGTAATTATCTGAGGTTATTGTGCCTGTGAGGCTGCATTAGAAAGTGAACAGGGGTTAATGGAGGATTGTTTGATGTTGTGCTCGTGGGTGATAATCTTCTCATGTTCCCTTGGCCCAAATTCAGAGAATCAGAGTCCTTTGACAACACGCCCTGCCCCTACAGGCCTGGGCCCTCACACAACAACCCCAACCTCCAACACTGATGTAATTATCATCAACCCCAACCTCCAACACTAAGATCTGTGTTTTAGCCTCTGGCCACCAGTGATGCTGAATGATGGGGAATTTCTTGGGAGAGAGAGAGAGGGAGAGAGAAAGAGGGGGAAGGAAGTAGGGTGATAGAAAGGGGGAGGGAAAGACAGAGAGAGATGCGGAGACAAGAAGAGAACGGGAAACTTTTTTTTTTTTAAAGAAATGAAGAGAGAGTTTCTGGGAGAGCATGATAATGAAGACAGTTCATTCAGAAGTAGGCTGTGTGTGAGGAGATTAGCCTGCTAGCGGGCCGATACAGTCCACCAACTCGTCAAAGTAGCTGAGGGCAAGGCAGAGCTGCGGCGGAGGAGAGGAGAAAAAGAAGAGAGGTGCAGATGAGCGCTCTAGCGGGGCGATCATTTTAATTAAGAATTGGAGTTTGGGGTAAATAGGCATTTCCAGGTCAACCTTAGCTGAGCCTGGCTGCATGCCAAATGGTACCCTATTCCCTATTTTGTGCACTACTTTTGACCAGGACCCATAGGGATAAAAAGTAGTGCAGTAAACAGGGAGCCATTTGAGACACAAACCCTGTCTAGGTAGGTGAGTCTCACTGCTGCAGGGTTCTGGTCTGGGGAGCTGTCCACAGTGAGGTGGCGCTGAAATGGCAAGATTATGTGCCTGTAGCCTCTTTCTTCTCTGCACTCTTCTGTTCTCTTCACCTACAGTGCCTCAAGGGTCTCTCTCTTTCTTTTTCTCTCGCTCTCTCCTCTCTCTTTCCTTTATTATTTTCTCTTCACTTCTCCAAGTCATCCCTGTGGACAGAAGTTCCCTTCTCTCTATGCTATACTGGTTTCTTTTCTCTTTACCTTTTCAGCTCCTGCTCCTTAAGCCTAGATATTTCATCCTTTATCTTTCCACTTCCCTCCATCTCTTACATTGCCCCTGTTTATTCCCCCCATTCCCCATACCTTCATCCTCTCTCTTACCTTCCCCCTGTCTCTTACCTTCCTCCTCTGTCACCTTCCCCGTCTCTTACCTTCCTCCTCTCTCTCTTACCTTCCTCCTCTCTCTCTTACCTTCCTCATCTCCATCTTGGGTTAGACCCCCCCCCTTTAAGTCTCTCACTGTTGCCACTTGTTATAGACCACCCTCAGCCCCCAGCTGTGCCCTGTGAATTAATTGCCCCCCATTTATCTTTTGAGTTTGTACTGTTAGGTGACCTAAACTGGGATATGCTAAACACCCCGGCCGTCCTACAATCTAAATTAGATGCCCTCAACCCCACACAAATTATCATGGAACCTACCAGGTACAACCCTAAATCTGTAAACATGGGAACCCTCATAGATATCATCCTGACCAACCTGCCCTCTAAATACACCTCTGCTGTCTTCAACCAGGATCTCAGCCATCACTGCCTCATTACCTGCGTCTGTAATGGGTCCGCGGTCAAACGACCACCCCTCATCACTGTCAAACGCTCCCTAAAATACTTCAGCGAGCAGGCCTTTCTAATCAACCTGACCCGGGTATCCTGAAGGATATTGACCTCATTCCGTCAGTACAGGATGCCTGGTTATTCTTTAAAAGTGCTTTCCTCTTCATCTTAAATAAGCATGCCCCATGCAACAATTTAAAACTAAGAACAGATGTAGCTCTTAGTTCACTCCAGACCTGACTGCCCTTGACCAGCACAAAAACATCCTGTGGCGTTCTGCATTAGCATCGAATAGCCGCCGCGATATGCAACCTTTCAGGGAAGATAGGAACCAATACAAACAGGCAGTTTGGAAAGCAAAGGCTAGCTTTTTCAAACAGAAATTTTCATCCTGTAGCACAAACTCCAAAATGTTCTGGGACACTGTAAAGTCCATAGAGAATAAGAGCACCTCCTCCCAGCTGCCCACTGCTCTGAGGCTAAGAAACACTGTCACCACTGATAAATCTACAAAAATCGAGAATTTCAATAAGCATTTTTCTACGGCTGGCCATGCTTTCCACCTGGCTACCCCTACCCCGGTCAACAGCTCTGCACCCCCCACAGCGACTTTCTCAAGCCTCTCTCATTTCTCCTTCACCCAAATCCAGATAGCTGATGTTCTGAAAGAGCTGCAAAATCTGGATAAATCAGCTAGGCTAGACAATCTGGACCCTCTCTTTCTAAAATGATCTGCCGCAATTGTTGTAACCCCTATTACTAGCCTGTTCAACCTCTCTTTCGTATCGTCTGAGATCCCTAAAGATTGGAAAGCTGCCACGGTCATCCCCCTCTTCAAAGGGGGTGACACTATAGACACAAACTGTTACATATCTATCCTACCCTATCCTACTCTATCCTACACATCTATCCTACCCTGCCTTTCTAAAGTCTAGTCAAGTTAACAAACAGATCACCGACCATTTTGAATCCCACCGTACCTTCTCCACTATGCAATTTGGTTTCCGAGCTAGTCATGGTTACAGCCACACTCAAGGTCCTAAACGATATAATAACCGCCATCGATAAAAGACAATACTGTGCAGCCGTATTCATCGACCTGGCCAAGGCTTTTGACTCTGTCAATCACCGCAATCTTATCGGTCAACAGCCTTGGTTTCTCAAATGACTGCTTCGCCTGGTTCACCAACCACTTCTCAGATAGAGTTCAGAGTGTCAAATAGGAGGGCCTGTTGTCTGGACCTCTGGCAGTCTATGGGGGTGCCACAGGGTTCAATTCTTCCGACTCTTTCTCTGTATACATCAATGATGTTGCTCTTGCTGCTGGTGATTCTCTGATCGACCTCTATGCAGACGACACCATTCTGTATACCTCTGGCCCTTCTTTGGACACTGTGTTAACTAACCTCCAAACGAGCTTCAATGCCATACAAAACTCCTTCCGTGGCCTCCAACTGCTTTTAAATGCTAGTAAAACTAAATGCATGCTCTTCAACCTATTGCTGCCCGCACCCGCCCGCCTAGCATCACTACTCTGGACGGTTCTGACTATGGACGGTTCTGACTACTAGAATATGTGGACAACTACAAATACCTGGGTGTCTGGTTGGATTGTAAACTCTCCAATCCAAAATTAAATCTAGAATTGGCTTTCTATTTCGCAAGAAACCCTCTTCACTCGTTCTGCCAAACATACCCTCGTAAAACTAACTATCCTACTGATCCTTGACATTGGCAATGTAATTTACAAAATAGCCTTCAACACTCTACTCAGCAAATTGGATGCAGTCTATCACAGCGCCATCTTTGTCTTTGTCACCAAAGCCCCATATACTACCCACCGCTGCGACCTGTATGCTCTCATTGGCTGGCCCTCACTTCATATTCACTGGCTCCAGGTCATCTATAAGTCTTTGCTAGGTAAAGCTCCACCTTATCTCAGCTCACTGGTCACCATAGCAGCAACCACCCGTAGAACGCGCTCCAGCAGGTATATTTCACTGGTCACCCCCAAAGCCAATTCTTCCTTTGGCCGCCTCTCCTTCCAGTTCTCTGCTGCCAATGACTGGAACGAACTGCAAAAATCACTGAATCTGGAGACTTATATCTCCCTCACGAATTTTAAGCATCAGCGCTCAGAGCAGCTTACCGATCATTGCACCTGTACATAGCCCATCTGTAAATTGACCACCCAACTACCTCATCCCCATATTGTTATTTATTTTTTGCTCCTTTGCACCCCAGAATCTCTTCTTGCACATTCATCTTCTGCACATCTATCACTCCAGTTTTTAATTGCTAAATTGTAATTATTTCACCACTATGGCCTGTTTATTGTCTTACCTCCCTAATCTTACTAGATTTGCACACACTGTATATAGACTTTTCTATTGTGTTATTGACTGTACGTTTGTTTAACTCTGTAACTCTGTGTTGTTTGTGTCGCACTGCTTTGCTCGATCTTGGCCAGGTCGCAGTTGTAAATGAGAACTTGTTCTCAACTGGCTTACCTGGTTAAATAAATGTGAAATATATATATTTTTAATCCCTCTCCCTAGCTCACTTTACCTTCCCTTGTTTTTAAGACCTGGGCGTAAGCAGGAAATGGGAGTGATGTGCCATGGGTGAGAGTACTCAGTGGTACTCGACTGGATCGCTGCCAAAACACGTGAGTCTGGGAGTCCATCAGAGAGCACAGGGAGAGGAACATTTAGCCAATGTGATCTTTTATTTACCATGAGAAGGGGTGAGAGAGAGGGGGAAAGAGGGGGAAGGGGATCGGTGATGACTTTCAGGGGAACCTGGTGTACTGTCTGCCATGAAGGACAAATAGTACCTTATATAGTTTCAAAGATACAGGCATTGTTCTTCAAGAGGCGAGATGTTTTGCTGTAGACAAATAAGGTATGTAAGCTCTTGTAGACTGACAGCGTGTACATGATGTGTTTCTGTGTCGGTGTGTGTTTTCTATGTTTGGAAGAGTCTAGGTTGACATGATGTCAATAGTCCTTGTAAGACACAAAGTTAGAGCCTATTCTACTACGTATCTGGCTACAAGTCTGACCAATAGCCTTTTAACAGATTGTCTTGTTCAATCTCTCCCTCCCTCATCCCTCTATCCCCACTCACCTTCCTCCACATGTACTCTTATTGTCACAGTAATGGCCTGTGTTGAGATGACTTTCATCTGGTTTTTAGCTGTCAGCATGAGGCCCCTTATGAGAAAATAACCACTCGTCTAGTCGTGTCTCTGACTTAGCATTAAATGTGAAGACTGTCATTTTATCAAATCAATTCTCTGAAATTATTATTACATGATTAAACTAATCATGTAAATGTAATTAACTAGGATGTCGGGGCACCACGGAAAATGTTCAGAGAACAAAGTTATAATTTTCCGAATGTAACTCTTCAGATATTTTAACATCTGATCAATTAGTCTTCTATTAATTATTATTACCTTCCGACAGTATCATCTGAACGTCGTAAAATTCTTGGTTATTTCCCTCGCACCCTGCCTTTACTTATGAATCATCCACACACAAATTGGCTCAATTATTTATTTACTAACAAATTAAACAATTACAAAATGTACAATACATAATTACATTATACAGTCCCTAGTGGACTAAACAAAAACAGTTTGGTTATAACACGATAGTTTCAGAGAGAAGAGAAGGGGGTTTTGGAAGGAAGATTAAGGAACATGGTCACTATTGGACCTGGGAAGCTATTCTCACATAAATACATGTGCACTAACGATTGCTCATTTGGAAAAGCGATGCATTATATTTACGTGAAACTGGCTTCGATGAGCTTGTGATGTGAGGATCTGGTTTGCCCAGTCGATGTCACCATTGTCCCTTGTAGATTCTTCTGGGTCGTTGTGCGAGAGGTTCACATGGTCTGAGGTTCATCTCTCTCTGGAGATGCTTCCTCACCGGTCATTGTTCTCGTACTAGATTTGCGTATATGTTCAGCTGCAGTCTGATATATGCTAGCGTATGCAATTTTTCTTTAGTCAATCAGAGTTCATACCATTTCACGTATGGAGCAAGCTCTTACATTTCCTGGCCTGTATAGTTGAAATTAGCCCTTTTCAACGTGGACAAGTCCTCCCGTTATTTGGAACTGAGTTGACTTTTCGTCACGGAGGCTTTTATTCAAGAGAGGAAAAGGGACTGGTTCATCATTTCCAACCCATGTCTATTCACTTGGGCGGGGCCACAGAAGGGGCACACATTACCATAAAACAAACACTTTTCATTTTAGAAGAATTAAATCCCATTGTAATCTTTTCAAAAGTATTCTTACACTTTGTCAAGCATTTGATCTCACCTACAGATGCAAGCCTCATAATTGAGGACCGTTGTACACCCAGAGTTAGTGTAATGTGGCTGTGTTGTCTTTCATGAGGTCACCAACATGAAATAAAACTGACAGGATCGTGGCTGACTTCTCCACCGACCGTTTCCATTCCACATTCTCTGAATTAGGAATAGTGTTTACTTCTCCAATTCTGGGACGTTGTAGAATAGGCAGGAGAGTCCCTTTGTCTTCCTGTGAAATTCTCTCTCTGCATACTGCATGGTCCAGGGAGAAAAGAGTTTCAGCAAGGAATTTACGACGTGATTGTAATTTCGAAAAACTAACAGGAGAGGGGTTTGTTCACATCTCTGCTAGCCAATTCACTGAAAGGGCTAGCATCATGACAAAGTTATACATTCTCAAAACCTTCCCAGATCAATAAGAAATACACGAGCAGGTCTGGCTAATGGAATGCATCTCATGCCCTAGATTAGGATGTTCTGGGGGAAGCATTTTCTCAGAAAGCTGAAGCCAAACGTGAGGCGGGAGGAAGAGAGAGAGATAGAGGGAGAGAGCAAGAGATCTGACCACCCGCTGGGATTTACAGAAAGATGGGAGGGTCCATGTCCCTCCCTCCCCGAGCACTACTTAAAGTCAGCTTCCCAGCCAGACAGCCCATCAGACAGCCCATCCCAGACAACGAGGGTGGGACAACGTAGGTGGGTATGAGACATGAAAATAGGTTCCTATGAAATATCCCATGGCAAAGACAATATAGGGAACAGAGAGGGGAAAAACAATTCTGAACAGTTTGTCCTCGGGTTTTGCCTGCTACAGAAGTTCTGTTAGACATGATTCAAACTGTTTTAGAAACTTCAGAGTGTTTCCTATCCAGATCTATGAATAATATGCATATCTTATATTCTTGGCATGAGTAGCAGAAAGTTGAAATTGGGCACGCTATTTATCCAAAAGTGAAAAATCTGCCCTCTAGCTTCAAGAGGTTAAGATGTAATGTGAATACACCAAATACACCCCAAAAAGAGAATTTGGGGCCATTTCGCCAAAATGAACTTGACCTCTACTTCCTTGGTGTGTGTGTACCTACAGTATGTGTGTTTGTTTTTTTGTTCAGGGAGCCATTCAAGAGCCACAAGGGCTTCAGACAGAGGGACAGAGAGAGAGACAGAGACAGAGACATGGTCTAAGGTCCTGGCTCTGCTAGTCTAGTCAGGCAGGCTGGAGGGATGCTGATAATTAATCACAAAAGGAGAAGCCTACAGGATCTATCCCATATCCCCATGGCCATAAACCCAGGGCCATATCCCCAGGGCCATATCCCCAGGGCCATATCCCCAGGACCATATCCCCAGGACCATATCCCCAGGGCCATACCACCAGGGCCATACCACCAGGGCCTTCTCCCCAGGACCATATCCCCAGGACCATATCCCCAGGACCATATCCCCAGGGCCATACCACCAGGGCCATATCCCCAGGGCCATACCCCCTCCCCCGGCCTGTAACCTCAGGCCCCATGCCATGCACCGTAGGAGAGTGCTAGGGGGAGTGTGTAGGGTGGGTTGACAGTGTGTACAGGAGGCTGTACTGTATGTGGCTGAGTCAATCTGTCTGTCTGAGTTGAAGTGTATTTACTTGAGATTGTGCTTAATTGTTTGACCCTGTCTGACTTACTCAGTGTGTGTGTTTGTGTGCTTGATCCTGTCTATGAGTTTGTGCGTGTGTGTGTGTGTGTGTGTAGTTGTTTGTGTGTGTGTGTATGTGTGTGTGTCTCTACAAGTCTACATGTGTGTAGTCTCACGTGGACCGGGCCTGCCAGGGTCCATCAGGCTCACTCTGAGGCCCAGATGCTGGAGTCGGAGGCTGGCGAGCTTCACCAGCTGTTCCCCTCGGACGCCCAGACTTCATCCGGCCCACTGTCTGCTTGTCCCGGCCCGTTCCTCAGCCCCAGCCAATCACAGAGGGGGGTATTGAGAGGTCACACTGACTGATGTGGACAGCAGGTCTGTGCACAGCCTGCCCTCTTTAAAAACAACATCTCTCATGAGCAAAGTAACTTTGAGCTAAATAAATGAGGATGACTGCAGAGAGCGTATTGACTGCCTCGTCACTTCCATCTTCAGCCAGAAGCTCTGAGGTTGGTTTAGGACATTATGTCGATGTTTAAATGCAGTTTCAATGTTATTAAGTGACCATACTGTAGCTGTGGGTCTTAGCAAAGAGCACACTAGCACAGCCATAACTCAAGTATGTGAATACACACCTCCACATATCCTACAATAGACATACATGGAAGTAGCGTGTCACCTCCACGTCAGAGCAGAGAAAGTAGTGCAGACTTACCATCACACGCATAGGGTCAACTAGCTACACATTCCCCACTACATCACTGCACCGCCCTAATCAAAGTATGGATCCAATCACTTTCAACTTCATTTTGCTCCGGAGGGAAATTGATTGTGCTGCACAATCACACATTAAATCAGCGTTTCCCAAACCCGGTCATCAGGACCCAAGGTTTGGAAAATGTTTTGTTTTTTTGTCCCAGCAATACACAGCTGATTCAATAATCAACTAATTATCAAGCTTTGATGATCAAGCAGGACTGAGTTTCTGAAACGTTGTATCACACTTCATATGACAGACTCAGACAAACGGGTCAGACAGACAGCCATCCATCCTAACCACCGGACCCAATAGGCGAGGGTATGAGAGGTCCAGGAATAGCCCTGAGGATACAAGCAGAGAGTATAGCACAGGTTGTGTCCCAAATGGCACCCTATTCCCTATATAGTGCTTTTTTTTACCAGGGCCCATTGGGATGCAGCCCAGGTGATTAACACAACACTACTGCCTCTAGAGGGGGTAGAGAGGGGGTAGAGAGGGGTAGAGAGGAGCCAGAGAGGGGGTAGAGAGGGGCCAGAGAGGGGGTAGAGAGGGGCCAGAGAGGGGGGTAGAGAGGGGCCAGAGAGAGGGGTAGAGAGGAGCCAGAGAGGGGGTAGAGAGGGGCCAGAGAGGGGGTAGAGAGGAGCCAGAGAGGGGGTAGAGAGGGGGTAGAGAGGGGCCAGAGAGGGGTGTAGAGATGGGCCAGAGAGTGGGTAGAGAGGGGCCAGAGGGGGTAGAGAGGGGCCAGAGAGGGGGTAGAGAGGAGCCAGAGAGGGGGTAGAGAGGGGCCAGAGAGGGGTAGAGCGGGGCCAGAGAGGGGGAGAGGGGGCCAGAAGGGGGTAGAGAGGGGCCAGAGAGGTGGGTAGAGAGGGGCCAGAGAGGGGGTAGAGAGGGGGCAGAGAGGGGTAGAGAGGAGCCAGAGAGGGGGTAGAGAGGGGCCAGAGAGGGGGGTAGAGAGGGGCCAGAGAGGGGATGAAGAGGAGCCAGAGAGGGGTAGAGAGGGGCCAGAGAGGGGGGGTAGAGAGGAGCCAGAGAGGGGGTAGAGGAGCCAGAGAGGGGGGGGGTAGAGAGGAGCCAGAGAGGGGGTAGAGGAGACAGAGAGGGGGTAGAGAGGAGCCAGAGAGGGGGTAGAGAGGCTCCAGAGAGGGGGTAGAGAGGAGCCAAAGAGGGGGTAGAGAGGAGCCAGAGAGGAGCCAGAGAGGGGGTAGAGAGGAGCCAGAGAGGGGTAGAGAGGAGCCAGAGAGGGGGTAGAGAGGGGCCAGAGAGGGGGTAGAGAGGAGCCAGAGGGGGGTAGAGAGGAGCCAGAGAGGGGGTAGAGAGGGGCCAGAGAGGGGGTAGAGAGGGCCAGAGTGGGAGTAGAGAGGAGCCAGAGAGGGGGTAGAGAGGAGCCAGAGAGGGGGTAGAGAGGTCAGATCGGCCGTTAATTAGAGTTGTTTTGCTTGGTGCTCCACAAGGGTGGGCAGGGATAATTGGGCGAGGGAATAATTCTAGGTCATAGAACCCATCTAGATATTTGCACATACAGTACACACACACATATACACACACACCTACCTGTTAGATGATATACACAGCTGTATGAACTCACGCTTGTACACACTCACACACAAGTACACATCTCACAGGCATTTACATATGTTTGCATGCACACCGACAGGTCAAAAGTTTGGACACACCTACTCATTCAAGGGTTTTTCTTGATTTTTACTATTTTCTACATTGCAGTATAATAATAAAGACATCAACAGTATGTAGTCAGCAAAAAGTGTTAAACAAAAATCAAAAATCAAAACATGTTTTATATTTGAGATGAAGTAGTCACCTTGAGCCAATCAGTTCAAGTGTTGTGACAAGGTAGGGGTGGTATTCAGAAGTTAGCCCTGTTTGGTAACAGACCAAGTTACTTTAAGACATGAAAGGTCAGTCAATTCAGAACATTTCTAGTGCAGTCGCAAAAAACATGAAGCGCTATGATGAAACTGGATCTCATGAGGACCCCCATAGGAATGGAAGACCCAGAGTGACCTCTGCTGCAGAGGATAAGTTCATTAGAGTTACCAGCCTCAGACTGCAGCCCAAATAAATGCTTCACAGAGTTCAAGTAACAGACACATATCCACATCAACTGTTCAGAGGAGACTGTGTGAATCAGGCCTTCATGGTCGAATTGCTGCAAAGAAACCATTACTAAAGGACACCAATAATAAGAAAAGACTGGCTTGGGCCAAGAAACACGAGGAATGGACATTAGACCGGTGGAAATCTGTCCTTTGGTCTGATGAGTTCAAATATGAGATTTTTGGTTCCAACCGCCGTGTCTTTGTGAGGAGTGGGTGAACGGATGATCTCTGCATGTGTAGGTCCCACTGTGAAGCACTGGCGAGAAGGTTTTATGGTGTGGGGCTGCTGTGCTGGTGACACTGTTATTTATTTAGAATTCAAGACACACTTAACCAGCATGGCTACCACAGCATTCTGCAGCGATATGCCATCCCATCTGGTTTGCACTTAGTGGGACTATCATTTATTTTTCAACAGGAAAACAACCCAACACACCTCCAGGCTGTGTAAGGGCTACTTGACCAAGAAGAGTGATGGAGTGCTGCAACAGATGACCTGGCCTCCACAATCACCCAAGCTCATGGTTTGGGATGAGTGGGACCGCAGAGTGAAGGAAAAGCAGCCAACAAGTGCTCAGCATATGTGGGAACTCCTTCAAGACTGTTGGAAAAGCATTCCAGGAGAAGCTGGTTGAGAGAATGCAAAGTGTGCAAAGCTGTCATCAAGTAAAGGGTGGCTACTTTGAAGAATCTCAAATATAAAATATACTTTCATTTGTTTAACACTTTTTGGTTACTACATGATTCCATGTGTTATTTCATAGTTTTGGTGTCTTCACTATTATTCTACAATGTAGAAAGTAGTAAAAATAAAGAAAAACCCTTGAATGTGTAGGTGTGACCAAACGTTTGACTGGTACTGTACACCCACACACAATATCCACATCTCTCCTCCTCTTCTGTTCTTTTCAAAACAAAAAGACTACCTCGCTGTGGCCGCAGTTTAAATAGTGAAATTAGTCAATATTGTTTACTCTCTCCAACTGTAATCACACAGTCAGACAATAGTAATGATAACGGTGGGACTAACACACCTTCCAAAACAGCAGTGTTGGAAGTAGCCAGTTAGACAGCCCTTCTCATAATTACAAAGAGCAACACAAAGATCATTTCCACTTTGAAAGGAGCAGCCTCTTTACCTGAAGGCGAAGGTTTGGGAGAATGAAAATATAAATTCCTAAAATGATTAAAGGGATTTAAGTGTTTCATTGTTTTATGTAAGCCGGGTTGATTGATGTTGATAAGTACAGCAGCAGGACTTGATACTGAATAAACCAGCAGAGATAGACAGAGTTTACACATCCATTATTTCAGATCATCATTTCAATTATAGGAAGCTGACTGACACATACATATTTAACTCGGTAAGTTGACTGAGAACACATTCTCATTTACAGCAACAACCTGGGGAATAGTTTCAGGGGCAAGAATGAATGAGCCAATAGGAATCTGGGGATGGTTAGGTGACCATGATAGTGTGAGGGCCAGATTGGGAATTTAGCTAGGACACCGGGATCTTTAGTGACCACAGATAGTCAGGACACCCGTTTAACGGCAACCTGCAGAGAGCAATGTCCCCAATCACTGCCCTGGGGCATTGGGATTTTTATTTTTTTTAGACTAGAGGAAAGAGTTTCTCTTACTCGCCCTCCAACACCACTTCCATCAGCATCTGGTCTCCCATCCAGGGACTGACCAGGACCAACCCTGCTTATCTTCAGAGCCAAGCCAGCAGTGGGATGCACATACAAATGTATACAAACACGTTACTTATCTTGAAAGAAAGGAAATGTACATTTTGGGTTTGAGCATCTCCTACTATTTGTATGATACGTATATACCACACGTTTGGTTCTGGGGCCACAATTTATATGTTGTCCTCCGTGGTCCTCCTCCATCCAACTCTATTCATCACAACCCACAACTATCAATAAACATAATGAAAAAGACAACCAAATGCCAATGCCGTATAATAAAGCATATTAACTGCGGGTGCCTTTCAATCAAACGATGGATGAGGCAGATGCCTGACAGAGAAGAAGACAGGGACATTATTAAGAGGAAGAATGAGCAGTGATTACTAATTAAAAAACTGATGGCTTTTGAGGGTTTTTTTCTCCCTGCTGGATGGATTCTTGTAATGATAATAGAGTGCTCTAGATGTCGCAGCTCTGGTGCTGAATTCTGAATGATATGTTTGGGCCATTGTGTTGTGAGGAAGTGGAGGGAGGGGTGGATAGCACCAGTGGTGACCCACTTTTGAGTGCGCCGTCTGTGTTTGGCATGCGCCACGCCACCCCTCCCGATCCGAATGCCCTTCAACAGAGTGGCCAAAGAGCCTGATCTAACTGCTCTGGCTCTCTGATCGCCCTCCCTCAAATAGGCTGAGAGACACACTGAGACACAGAGACACACTGACACGCTGACACTGAGACACACTGACACTAAGACACACTATCACACTGAAAACGAGACACTCTGAAACTCTGAAACCGAGACACTCTGACACCGACACTCTGACACTGACACCGAGACACTCTGACACCGAGACACTCTGGCACTGACACTGAGACACACTGACACTAAGACACACTGACACTAAGACACTATCACACTGAAACCGAGACACTCTGAAACCGAGACACTCTGACACCGAGACACTCTGACACCGAGACACTCTGACACCGAGACACTCTGACGCTGACACTGAGACACACTGACACTAAGACACACTATCACACTGAAACCGAGACACTCTGAAACCGAGACACTCTGAAACTGAGACACTCTGAAACCGAGACACTCTGAAACCAAGACACTCTGAAACCAAGACACTTGAAACCGAGACACTGAGACACACTGACACAGACACACTGACACACTGACACTAAGACACACTATCACACTGAAACCGAGACACACGGACACTAAATCACACTGACACCGAGACACACTGAGACACACTGAGACACACTGAGACTGAGACACACTGAGACACACCGACACCGACACTGACACTGAGACACTGACACCGAGACACACTGACACACTGACACACACTGTAACTGAGACACACTGAGACACAATGAGACACACTGAGACTGAGACACACTGAGACACACCAACACCGACACTGAGACACTGACACACCGACACTGACACCGAGACACACTGACACTGAGACACACTACACCGAGACACACTGACACCGAGACACTGACAGACACTGACACACACTGGCACTGAGACACACTGTAACAGAGACACACTAACAGAGACACACTAACAGAGACACACTAACAGAGACACACTGAACAGACACTAACAGAGACACACTGTAACAGAGACACGCTAACAGAGACACCCTGTAACAGAGACACGCTAACAGAGACACGCTAACAGAACACACTAGCAGAGACACTCTGAGACACACTAACAGAGACATACTGAGACACTTTGAGACACACTTAGGCACTGAGACACCCTTAGGCACTGAGACACCCTTAGGCACTGAGACACCCTTAGGCACTGAGACACTGAGACACACTATGAGACACACTTAGGCACTGAGACACACTTAGGCACACTTAGGCACTGAGACACACTGAGACACATTTAGGCACTAAGACACACTTAGGCACTGAGACACACTGAGACACATTTAGGCACTGAGACACACTGGCACTGAGACACACTTAGGCACTGAGACACACTTAGGCACTGACACACTGAGACACACTTAGGCACTGAGACACCCTTAGGCACTGAGACACCCTTAGGCACTGAGACACACTGAGACACATTTAGGCACTAAGACACACTTAGGCACTGATACACACTTAGGCACTGAGACACACTTAGGCACTGAGACTCTGAGACACACTGAGACACACTGGCACTAAGACACACTGGCACTGAGACACACTTAGGCACTGAGACACACTGGCACTGACACCCTTAGGCACTGAGACACACTTAGGCACTGAGACACCCTTAGGCACTGAGACACACTTAGGCACTGAGACACACTGAGGCACTGAGACACACTGAGACACACTTAGGCACTAAGACACACTTAGACTGAGACACACTTAGGCACTGAGACACAATTAGGCACTGAGACACACTTAGGCACTGAGACACATGAGACACTGAGACACACTTAGGCACTGAGCCACACTGGCACTGAGACACACTGGCACTGAGACACACTGGCACTGAGACACTGAGACAAACAGACACAGAGACACACTAAGATACTGAGACACAGACACTGAGACACACTAACACTGAGACACTGAGACACACTGAGACACACTTAGGCACTAAGACACACTTAGGCACTGAGACACACTGGCACTGAGACCCACTGGCACTGAGACACACTGGCACTGAGACACACTGGCACTGAGACACTGAGAGACAAACAGACACAGAGACACACTTAGGCACTGAGACACACTTAGGCACTGAGACACACTTAGGCACTGAGACACACTTAGGCACATTTAGGCACTAAGACACACTTAGGCACTGAGACACACTGAGACACATTTAGGCACTAAGACACACTTAGGCACTGAGACACACTGAGACACATTTAGGCACTGAGACACACTTAGGCACTGAGACACACTGAGACACACTTAGGCACTGAGACACACTTAGGCACATTTAGGCACTAAGACACTTAACACTGAGACACACTGAGACACATTTAGGCACTAAGACACACTTAGGCACTGAGACACACTGAGACACATTTAGGCACTGAGACACACTTAGGCACTGACACTGAGACACACTGAGACACACTTAGGCACTGAGACACCCTTAGGCACTGAGACACCCTTAGGCACTGAGACACACTGAGACACATTTAGGCACTAAGACACACACTTAGGCACTGATACACACTTAGGCACTGAGACACACTTAGGCACTGAGACTCTGAGACACACTGAGACACACTTAGGCACTAAGACACACTTAGGCACTAAGACACACTTAGGCACTGAGACACACTGGCACTGAGACACCCTTAGGCACTGAGACACACTTAGGCACTGAGACACCCTTAGGCACTGAGACACACTTAGGCACTGAGACACACTGAGGCACTGAGACACACTGAGACACACACTTAGGCACTAAGACACACTTAGACTGACACACTTAGGCACTGAGACACAATTAGGCACTGAGACACACTTAGGCACTGAGACACATTGAGACACTGAGACACACTTAGGCACTGAGCCACACTGGCACTGAGACACACTGGCACTGAGACACACTGGCACTGAGACACTGAGAGACAAACAGACACAGAGACACACTAAGATACTGAGACACAGACACTGAGACACACTAACACTGAGACACTGAGACACACTGAGACACACTTAGGCACTAAGACACACTTAGGCACTGAGACACACTGGCACTGAGACCCACTGGCACTGAGACACACTGGCACTGAGACACACTGGCACTGAGACACTGAGAGACAAACAGACACAGAGACACACTTAGGCACTGAGACACACTTAGGCACTGAGACACACTTAGGCACTGAGACACACTTAGGCACATTTAGGCACTAAGACACACTTAGGCACTGAGACACACTGAGACACATTTAGGCACTAAGACACACTTAGGCACTGAGACACACTGAGACACATTTAGGCACTGAGACACACTTAGGCACTGAGACACACTTAGGCACTGAGACACACTTAGGCACATTTAGGCACTAAGACACACTTAGGCACTGAGACACACTGAGACACATTTAGGCACTAAGACACACTTAGGCACTGAGACACACTGAGACACATTTAGGCACTGAGACACACTTAGGCACTGAGACACACTTAGGCACTGAGACACACTTAGGCACTGAGACACACTTAGGTACATTTAGGCACTAAGACACACTTAGGCACTGAGACACACTGAGACACATTTAGGCACTAAGACACACTTAGGCACTGAGACACACTGAGACACATTTAGGCACTGAGACACTTAGGCACTGAGACACACTTAGGCACTGAGACACACTTAGGCACTGAGACACACTGAGACACACTTAGGCACTGAGACACCCTTAGGCACTGAGACACCCTTAGGCACTGAGACACACTGAGACACATTTAGGCACTAAGACACACTTAGGCACTGATACACACTTAGGCACTGAGACACACTTAGGCACTGAGACTCTGAGACACACTGAGACACACTTAGGCACTAAGACACACTTAGGCACTGAGACACTTAGGCACTGAGACACACTGGCACTGAGACACCCTTAGGCACTGAGACACACTTAGGCACTGAGACACCCTTAGGCACTGAGACACACTAGGCACTGAGACACACTGAGGCACTGAGACACACTGAGACACACTTAGGCACTAAGACACACACACTGAGACACACTGGCACTGAGACACAATTAGGCACTGAGACACACTGGCACTGAGACACATTGAGACACTGAGACACACTTAGCACTGAGCCACACTGGCACTGAGACACACTGGCACTGAGACACACTGGCACTGAGACACTGAGAGACAAACAGACACAGAGACACACTAAGATACTGAGACACAGACACTGAGACACACTAACACTGAGACACTGAGACACACTGAGACACACTTAGGCACTAAGACACACTTAGGCACTGAGACACACTGGCACTGAGACCCACTGGCACTGAGACACACTGGCACTGAGACACACTGGCACTGAGACACTGAGAGACAAACAGACACAGAGACACACTTAGGCACTGAGACACACTTAGGCACTGAGACACACTTAGGCACTGAGACACACTTAGGCACATTTAGGCACTAAGACACACTTAGGCACTGAGACACACTGAGACACATTTAGGCACTAAGACACACTTAGGCACTGAGACACAGACACATTTAGGCACTGAGACACACTTAGGCACTGAGACACACTTAGGCACTGAGACACACTTAGGCACTGAGACACACTTAGGCACATTTAGGCACTAAGACACACTTAGGCACTGAGACACACTGAGACACATTTAGGCACTAAGACACACTTAGGCACTGAGACACACTGAGACACATTTAGGCACTGAGACACACTTAGGCACTGAGACACACTTAGGCACTGAGACACACTGAGACACACTTAGGCACTGAGACACCCTTAGGCACTGAGACACCCTTAGGCACTGAGACACACTGAGACACATTTAGCACTAAGACACACTTAGGCACTGATACACACTTAGGCACTGAGACACACTTAGGCACTGAGACTCTGAGACACACTGAGACACTGACTAAGACACACACTGAGACACACTTAGGCACTGAGACACACTGGCACTGAGACACCCTTAGGCACTGAGACACACTTAGGCACTGAGACACCCTTAGGCACTGAGACACACTTAGGCACTGAGACACACTGAGGCACTGAGACACACTGAGACACACTTAGGCACTAAGACACACTTAGGCACTGAGACACACTTAGGCACTGAGACACAATTAGGCACTGAGACACACTTAGGCACTGAGACACATTGAGACACTGAGACACACTTAGGCACTGAGCCACACTGGCACTGAGACACACTGGCACTGAGACACACTGGCACTGAGACACTGACAAACAGACACAGAGACACACTAAGATACTGAGACACAGACACTGAGACACACTAACACTGAGACACTGAGACACACTGAGACACACTTAGGCACTAAGACACACTTAGGCACTGAGACACACTGGCACTGAGACCCACTGGCACTGAGACACACTGGCACTGAGACACACTGGCACTGAGACACTGAGAGACAAACAGACACAGAGACACACTTAGGCACTGAGACACACTTAGGCACTGAGACACACTTAGGCACTGAGACACACTTAGGCACATTTAGGCACTAAGACACACTTAGGCACTGAGACACACTGAGACACATTTAGGCACTAAGACACACTGGCACTGAGACACACTGAGACACATTTAGACTGAGACACACTTAGGCACTGAGACACACTTAGGCACTGAGACACACTTAGGCACATTTAGGCACTAAGACACACTTAGGCACTGAGACACACTGAGACACATTTAGGCACTAAGACACACTTAGGCACTGAGACACACTGAGACACATTTAGGCACTGAGACACACTTAGGCACTGAGACACACTTAGGCACTGAGACACACTTAGGCACTGAGACACACTTAGGTACATTTAGGCACTAAGACACACTTAGGCACTGAGACACACTGACACATTTAGGCACTAAGACACACTTAGGCACTGAGACACACTGAGACACATTTAGGCACTGAGACACACTTAGGCACTGAGACACACTTAGGCACTGAGACACACTGAGACACACTGAGACACACTTAGGCACTGAGACACCCTTAGGCACTGAGACACCCTTAGGCACTGAGACACACTGAGACACATTTAGGCACTAAGACACACTGGGCACTGATACACACTTAGGCACTGAGACACACTTAGGCACTGAGACTCTGAGACACTGAGACACACTTAGGCACTAAGACACACTTAGGCACTGAGACACACTTAGGCACTGAGACACACTGGCACTGAGACACCCTGGCACTGAGACACACTTAGGCACTGAGACACCCTTAGGCACTGAGACACACTTAGGCACTGAGACACACTGAGGCACTGAGACACACTGAGACACACTTAGGCACTAAGACACACTTAGGCACTGAGACACACTTAGGCACTGAGACACAATTAGGCACTGAGACACACTTAGGCACTGAGACACATTGAGACACTGAGACACACTTAGGCACTGAGCCACACTGGCACTGAGACACACTGGCACTGAGACACACTGGCACTGAGACACTGAGAGACAAACAGACACAGAGACACACTAAGATACTGAGACACAGACACTGAGACACACTAACACTGAGACACTGAGACACACTGAGACACACTTAGGCACTAAGACACACTGGCACTGAGACACACTGGCACTGAGACCCACTGGCACTGAGACACACTGGCACTGAGACACACTGGCACTGAGACACTGAGAGACAAACAGACACAGAGACACACTTAGGCACTGAGACACTTAGGCACTGAGACACACTTAGGCACTGAGACACACTTAGGCACATTTAGGCACTAAGACACACTTAGGCACTGAGACACACTGAGACACATTTAGGCACTAAGACACACTTAGGCACTGAGACACACTGAGACACATTTAGGCACTGAGACAGACTGAGACACACTTAGGCACTGAGACACACTTAGGCACTGAGACACACTGAGACACACTTAGGCACTGAGACACCCTTAGGCACTGAGACACCCTTAGGCACTGAGCCACACTTAGGCACTGAGACACACTGGCACTGAGACACACTGGCACTGAGACACACTTAGGCACTGAGACACACTGAGCCACATTTAGGCACTGAGACACACTTAGGCACTGAGACACACTTAGGCACTGAGACACACTTAGGCACTGAGACACACTGAGACACACTTAGGCACTGAGACACCCTTAGGCACTGAGACACCCTTAGGCACTGAGCCACACTTAGGCACTGAGACACACTGGCACTGAGACACACTGGCACTGAGACACACTGGCACTGAGACACTGAGAGACAAACAGACACTGAGACACACTAAGACACTGAGACACACTAACACTGAGACACTGAGAGAGACACAGACACTGAGACACTGAGAGAGACACAGACACTGAGACACACTAAGACACTGAGACACACTAACACTGAGACACTGAGAGACAAACAGACACTGAGACACACTTAGGCACTGAGACACACTGGCACTGAGACACACTGGCACTGAGACACACTGGCACTGAGACACTGAGAGACAAACAGACACTGAGACACACTAAGATACTGAGACACAGACACACTAAGACACTGAGACACACTAACACTGAGACACTGAGAGACAAACAGACACTGAGACACACTGGCACTGAGACACACTAACACTGAGACACTGAGAGACAAACAGACACTGAGACACACTAAGATACTGAGACACAGACACACTAAGACACTGAGACACACTAAGACACTGAGACACACTAACACTGAGACACTGAGAGACAAACAGACACTGAGACACACTGGCACTGAGACACACTAACACTGAGACACTGAGAGACAAACAGACACTGAGACACACTAAGATACTGAGACACAGACACACTAAGACACTGAGACACACTAACACTGAGACACACTGGCACTGAGACACACTGGCACTGAGACACACTGGCACTGAGACACTGAGAGACAAACAGACACTGAGACACACTAAGATACTGAGATACAGACACACTAAGACACTGAGACACACTAACACTGAGACACTGAGAGACAAACAGACACTGAGACACACTGGCACTGAGACACACTAACACTGAGACACTGAGAGACAAACAGACACTGAGACACACTAAGATACTGAGACACAGACACACTAAGACACTGAGACACACTAACACTGAGACACTGAGAGACAAACAGACACTGAGACACACTAGCACTGAGACAATGAGACACACTGACACTGAGACACTGAGACAGATTGACACTGAGACACACTGATACTGAGACACACTAACACTGAGACACAGAGACACACTGACGATAGAGTGCCCTGTCATTCAGAGGAGAGAGAGGGGTGAGAGGGAGAGTAAGGAAAGGCAGTGGCGTCTTGAGAGAGAGAGAAATAGAGAGTGGTATTAGAGAAAGGATGGGAGGCAGAGAGAGTAAGAGAGAGGAAGCGTGATAGAGTGGGAGAAAGAGAGTGGGAGAAATAGGGAAAGTGAGATGGAGAGACAAAAGAAAAGCAAAAGATTGGGAGAGGAAGAGAGCAGGAGAAAGAGTATGACGGGAGAGGCAAAACAGAGGCAAAAAGAATTACAGAATGACAGGGCATTTGAGTCAGCGTTGATATCTACCAGTCATCATATATGCAAATATCCTAACAAAAACAACATAGCCAATCCCAAAGCCAATCCCAAACATTCACCTTGAGCCAGCAGCACGCATCGGCACAACGGAAAATAACAAAAGGACACTTGAATTAAAATACAGAGTTTAAAAATTAAAAATAATTTGCCGGGAAACATGATGCACACCTTCCCTCCTCCACCTCCTCCCTCCTCCTTGAACCCAAGCTGTTAATAAGCACAACACACGCTGCCCTCTCTCTGTATAAAAAGCTAATCAGTTTGCCTCTCCTCTCCCCTGCAGGGAACCTTGTGTTTTGTACATAGCAGCTCCTTAATGAAGGAACCTTGTGATGCATCATGCAAAACAAGGAGGAATGTCCCTGAGCTAAACACAAAACCTTGGAGCTGCCTGGCTGGGAAGATATGCAGGCATGATAAGATGAAAGCATGTTGTGCTAGTTGGCGTAGTCGGCCGGCGGCCATTACGGGGCAGAAACTAGATCCGGTGCTGAGCCAAAATGGAGGATGTGGTAAGGGGAGGGCAAAGTGGCTCTGACAGTTTGTTGGAGCATAGTGGTGGTTGCAATACTAGTTGTGGGTTTGATATTCCCCATGAATTACTGAAAACATGTGTTGACTTTAAGTCACTTTGTATAAAAATGACTAAATCACTTGCTACATTATGGTGTTATATCATCATGTGAACAAGTAGGATGATTTAGAAATATGGATTAAGCAGTCTAAACACTAGGAATCTGGAGTGTTTTTCTGCTTAGTTCAGCAGCAGTTGTGTTTGTGTAAATGTGCTGCTAATTGAGGCTGGTTGCGGTTCCGTTAAGCTGGACTGACAGGTCTCAGGGGCTGAGGCTGTGTAGCGATCCTCCTCCCTTCCCCACATGCACGCACACATGAACACACACACACCAAAGTGCAGTAACCCCAATTACCAGTAGAGTGGTGAGGCTGTTCAACAGTTTGAGAAGGTAGCCAGATGCTTACATGCTGGCTAGCATCAACTGGAGGCAACAGGATGGTACAACAGACACAGGTAACTGCATTCTGGCCCAGAGATGTCTGAAATGACAATGGGAGAACGAATAAGAGAGAGAGAGAGGGAGAAATAGAGAGGGAAACTAGTGGTACAGTAGTACCAGCTGTGTTGTGTGTTTCGCTACAGTCTCTCTGTGTGTGTAACCAGAGCTACATAGCTGTGTCAGTGGGGCTCAGTGTCTCTGCTCCTCTGTGTTGTTGTGACAGGGTCCTCTTAAGGACAGAAAATTACCGCTCCAGCCACCCACCCCGTCTGTCTCCCTGAATCACCCTGCCGTCCTTGGACACAATTCAGTGTCTCCTCTCCTCTCCTCTCCTCTCCTCTCCTCTCTCCTCTCCTCTCCTCTCCTCTCCTCTCTCCCTCTCCTCTCCTCTCCTCTCCTCTCCTCTCCTCTCCTCCCTCCTCTCCCTCCTCTCCTCTCCTCTCCTCTCCTCTCTCTCTCTTCTCTTCTCTTCTCTTCTCTTCTCTTCTCTTCTCTTCTCTTCTCTTCTCTTCTCCTCTCCTCTCCTCTCCTCTCCTCTCCTCCCTCTCCCAGTACACACACTCCTCTCCCAGTACACACACACTCCTCTCCCAGTACACACACACTCCTCTCCCAATACACACACACACTTACTCCAATCGAACAACACGAAAATCAACTAATAATCAGGCTTTGATCATTTAAATCAGCTGTGTAGCGTTAGGGCAAAAAAAAGAAAGTGCACTCCTTGGGGTCCCCAGGAGCGAGTTTGGGAAACGCTGGCCTAGGGTGAGAGATGTGGTAGATAGACATGAGCCACACCTGATTTAAGAATCGAGGATCAAAACACATGACAGAAAAGTGTTGTTTTGTTTCGGCGTGTTAAAGTGTGGCTCAGGTTCTGTAGCATTTCAAATCAGATGGTAATATGTGAACAAAGATAGAGAGTGTGCAGTTAGTGTGACATACAGAGCCAGACAAATGTTTGTCAGTCAGACAGTGGTTATCTGATACGTGACGCAGATGTTCCGGGAATGCAGCAAGATACACACACAATGTTGTCAGTAAGGTGGGATAATTTGAAGCTGCAGCCCATCTGTTTCGAGCTGCAGTAGCTCATTTATTCCGGGCATAATTCATGATTTGCGGTCGTCGTTTGCATTACACATGAATCTGGCAAGGTATCTTTGCTGTAATCCATACTGGCCCCTCCGCCCGCCTGTCTCCTTGCCCGTCGCACTGCATCTTAAATCTACCCGCGCGACAGTTTCATATCGAGGACCAACCAACGCCAATTTTGTTGAGTTTCCCCGTCTTTCAAAAAAGCTGGGAAAAGAATATGCCGTCCATCATGGCCCCGTCCTTACATAGTACAGGTTTCTACTGCATTCCACAGTATGCTAACTGGGCATTGTGCCATAGCTTCTCATCTTCCTCGGTCTTCCTCGGCTGCAGGGAAAGCTTAGGATCATCTCGGCTGTGATAATTCACAGTCCAAGCAGCATCCTCCCATTCTCCCAGCCTATGTGTGTGCATGTGTGTGTCTAGTCCGTGGTGTGTATGAGGTTCTCCTTCAACCATTTCCAGGGTAATTGGCAGAACAGCATACACACCAGCATACTCTGCTAAAACTTCCCAGAATGAATGCACCTTTTCTTGAAATTCACAGCTTTTGTCTTTCCTTGTCGTTGTGCATGGCAGGCAAGGGGTAGAAACTAATCGCAGGACAATTTCAGAGTTGGCTACCCCTGCCTGCCATGCACAACGACAAGGAAAGACGAAAGCTTTTTTACACAGGCATTTAAACGGCCTCCCTGAGAAGCAGGTGAGGATGAGCTGAGGCGATTGAAAGACACACAGAGGCCCAATCTCAATAGTCTACAGTGGCTTCCTCTCCTTCCCTTCATCCATCTGATTGGAAAATACTTCCCAGGAGAAAACAATCCGTGTACGCTCATCTGGATGTCTCTCCCCTGTTCTTTCTGATCAGTGCAACTAAAGGAGAGGAGACGGGGATAGGAAGATACTTATTTATACTACTGTGTGACTCAGGGATCATGGTGCCAGGCGTTGGCATGAAGGGATGCCCTGACGCCCCACGAGACACAGGCTGCGTTTAGACAGGCAGACCAATTATGATAATTATTTTCTCACTAATTGGTATTTTGACAAATTATATAGTACCAGTCAAATATTTGGACACACCTACTCATTCGAGTTTTTATTTTATTTTTACTATTTTCTACATTGTAGATTAGCAGTGAAGACATGTCAATTATGAAATAAAACATGGAATCATGTACTAACCCCAAAAAGTGTTCCAAAAATATATTTTACATTTGAGATTCTTCAAAGTAGCCAGTCTTTGCCTTGAAGACAGCGTTGCACGCTCTTGGCATTCTCTCAACCAGCTTCATGAGGTAGTCACTTGGAATGCATTTCAATTAAAAGGTGTGCCTTGTTAAAAGTTGATTTGGGGAATTTATTTCCTTCTTAATGCGTTTGAGCCAAGTAGTTGTGTTGTGACAAGGTAGGGTGGTATACAGAAGATAGCCCTATTTGGTACAAGTTTACATATACTTAGGTTGGAGTCATTAAAACTCGTTTTTCAACCACTCCACATATTTCTTGTTAACAAACTATAGTTTTGGTAAGTCGGTTATGACATCTACTTTGTGCATGACACAAGAAATCTTACCAACAGTTGTTTACAGACAGATTATTTAACTTATAATTCACTGTATGACAATTCCAGTGGGTCAGAAGTTTACATACACTAAGTTGACTGTGCTTTGAAACAGCTTGAAAAATTCCAGAAAATGATGTCATGGCTTTAGAAGATTCTGATAGGCTAATTGACATAATTTGAGTCAATTGGAGGTGTACCTGTGGATGTATTTCAAACTCAGTGCCTCTTTGCTTGACATCATGGGAAAATCAAAAGAAATCAGCCAAGACCTCAACAAAAAAATTGTAGACCTCCACAAGTCTGGTTCATCCTTGGGAGCAACTTTGAAACGCCTGAAGGTACCACATTCATCTGTACAAACAAAAGTATGCAAGTATAAACACCATGGGACCACGCAGCCATCATACCGCTCAGGAAGGAGACGTGTTCTGTCTCCTAGAGATGAATGTACTTTGGTGGGAAAAGTGCAAATCAATCCCAGAACAACAGCAAAGGACCTTCTGAAGATTCTAGAGGAAACAGGTACAAAGTATCTATATCCACAGTAAAACTAGTCCTATATTGACATAACCTGAAAGGCCGCTCAGCAAGGAAGAAGCCACTGCTCCAAAACCGCCATAAAAAAGCCAGACTACGGTTTGCAACTGCACATGGGGACAAAGATCATACTTTTTAGGGAAATTTCCTCTAGTCTGATGAAACAAAAATAGAACTGTTTGGCTATAATGACCATCATTATGTTTGGAGGAAAAAGGGGGAGGCTTGCAAGCTGAAGAACAACATCCCAACCGTGAAGCACGGGGATGGCAGCATCATGTTGGAGGTGCTTTGCTGCAGGAGGGACTGGTGCACTTCACAAAATAGACAGCATCATGAGGGAGGAAAACTATGTGGATATATTGAAGCAACATCTCAAAACATCGGTCAGGAAGTTAAAGCTTGGTCACAAATGGGTCTTCCAAATGGACAATGACCCCAAGCATACTCCCAAAGTTATGGCAAAATGGCTTAAGGATGACAAGTCAAGGTATTGGAGTGGCCATCACAAAGCCCTGACCTCAATCCTATAGAAAATGTGTGGGCAGAACTGAAAACGTGTGTGCGAGCAGGAGGCTTACAAACCTGATTCAGTTACATCAGGAGAAATGGGCCAAAATTCACCCAACTTATTGTGGGAAGCTAGTGGAAGGATACCCGAAACGCTTGACCCAAGTTAAACAATTCGAAGGCAATGCTACCAAATACTAATTGAGTGGATGTGAACTTCTGACCCACTGGGAATGTGATGAAAGAAATAAAAGCTGAAATAAATAATTCTCTTGTAATGGCGTTCGTCTGTTGAAGGAGAGTCGGACCAAAATGCAGCGTGGTGGTTACTCATGTTCTTTAATGAAAAAATAGCGATACATGAAATAACAAAGTAAATACAAAAACAACAAACGAATCGTGAAAACCTAATTACAGCATATCTGGTGAACACTACACAGAGACAGGAACAATTACCCACAAAATACACAGTAAAACCCAGGCTACCTAAATATGGTTCCCAATCAGAGACAACGAGAATCACCTGACTCTGATTGAGAACCGCCTCAGGCAGCCAAGCCTATGCTAGACACACCCCTAATCAGCCACAATCCCAATGCCTACAAAAACCCCAATACGACAACACAATAAACCCATGTCACACCCTGGCCTGAACAAATAATTAAAGAAAACACAAAATACTAAGACCAAGGCGTGACAGAACCCCCCAAGGTGCGGACTCCCGGACGCACCTCAAAACCATAGGGAGGGTCCGGGTGGGCGTCTGTCCATGGTGGCGGCTCCGGCTCGGGACGTGGACCCCACTCCATAAATGTCTTAGTTCCTCCCCCTTGCGTCCTGGGATAGTCCACCCTCGCCGCCGACCATGACCTCATAGTCCTCACCCAGAACCCCACTGGACTGAGGGGCAGCTCGGACTGAGGGGCAGCTCGGGACTGAGGGGCAGCTCGGGACTGAGGGGCAGCCCGGGACTGAGGGGCAGCCCGGGACTAAGGGGCAGCCCGGGACTGAGGGGAAGCCCAGTACTGAGGGGAGCCCAGCACTGAGGGGAAGCCCAGTACTGAGATGAAGCTGAGGCAGGTACTGAGGGGAAGCCCAGCACTGAGAGGAAGCCCAGTCTGGATGGCTGGCAGGTATCTGGAAGATCCTGGCTGGCTGGCGGATCTGGAAGAGTCTGGTTGACTGGCAGATCTGGAAGAGTCTGGTTGACTGGCAGATCTGGAAGAGTCTGGTTGACTGGCAGATCTGGAAGAGTCTGGTTGACTGGCAGATCTGGAAGAGTCTGGTTGACTGGCAGATCTGGAAGAGTCTGGTTGACTGGCGGCTCTAGCTGCTCTGGCTGCTCCATGCAGACTGACAGCTCTGGCTGCTCCATGTAGATTGGCAACTCTGGCTGCTCCATGCAAATTGACAGCTCTGGCTTCTCCATGCAGACTGGCAGCTCTGGCTGCTCCATGCAGACTGGTAGCTTTGTGCAGACTGACAGCTCTGGCTGCTCCATGCAAACTGGCAGCTCAGGCTGCTCCATGCAGACTGACAGCTCAGGCTGCTCCATGCAGACTGGCAGCTCTGGCTGCTCCATGCAGACTGGCAGCTCTGGCTGCTCCATGCAGACTGACAGCTCAGGCTGCTCCATGCAGACTGGCAGCTCTGGCTGCTCCATGCAGACTGGCAGCTCTGGCTGCTCCATGCAGACTGGCAGCTCTGGCTGCTCTATGCAGACTGGCAGCTCTATGCAGACTGGCAGCTCTGGCTGCTCCATGCAGACTGACAGCTCTGGCCGCTCCATGCAGACTGACAGCTCAGGCTGCTCCATGCAGACTGACAGCTCAGGCTGCTCCATGCAGACTGACAGCTCAGGCTGCTCTATGCAGACTGGCAGCTCTGGCTGCGTTGAACAGGCAGGAGGCTCCGGCAGCGCTGTAGAGGAGGAAGGCTCTGGAAGCGCTGAACAGGCGGGAGACTCCGACAGCGCAGGAGAGGAGGAAAACGCTGGCTGCGCTGAACAGGCGGGAGGCTCCGACAGCGCTAGAGAGAAGGATGGCTCTGGCTGTGCTGAACAGGCGAGAGGCTCCGGCAGCGCTAGAGGAAAGGAAGGCTCTGGCTGTGCTGAACAGGCGAGGCGCACTGAAGGCCTGGTGCGTGGTGCTGGAACTGGTGGTACTGGATCGAGAACACGCACAGGAAGCCTGGTGCGGGGAGCTGCTACCGGAGGACTGGTGTGTGGAGGTGGCTCTGGATAGACCGGACCGTGCAGGCGCACTGGAGCTCTTGAGCACCAAGCCTGCCCAACTTTACCTGGCTCGATGCCCCCTCTAGCCCGGCCAATACGAAGAGCTGGTATGTACCGCACCGGGCTATGCACCCGCACTGGAGACACCGTGCGCTCCATAGCATAACACGGTGCCTGCCCGGTCTCTCCAGCCCCCCGGTAAGCACAGGGAGTTTGCGCAGGTCTCCTACCTGGCATCGCCATACTCCCTGTGAGCCCCCCCCCAATACATTTTTGGAGGTAACTCTCAGGCTTCCATCCGCGTCGCCGTGCTGCCTCTTCATACCAGCGCCTCTCCGCTCTCGCCGCCTCCAGTTCTTCTTTGGGGCGTCGATATTCACCAGGCTGTGCCCATGGTCCTTTTCCGTCCAATATCTCTTCCCAAGTCCAGAAGTCCTTTGATCGCTGCTCCTCACGATTAACAGGGAGAGTTGGCTCAGGTCTGACTCCTGACTCTGCCACTCTCTCCCTGAGCCCCCCCCCAATACATTTTTGGGGCTGCTTTTCGGGCTTCCTTGCCAACCGTGTTCCCTCGTATTGTCGGCTCTTATCTCCGCTGCCTCTGCTCTCCTAAGTGCCTCCACCTGTTCCCATGGGAGGCGATCTCTTCCGGCCAGTATCTCCCCCAAGTGTAACAACCTTTGCCATCCAACACGTCTTCCCATGTCCATTCCTCCTTTCGCATTTCCTGCTGTCGCTGCCTGTTACCACGCTGCTTGGTCCGTGTGTGGTGGGTGATTCTGTAACGGCGTTTGTCTGTTGAAGGAGAGTCGGACCGAAATGCAGCGTGGTGGTTACTCATGTTCTTTAATGAAAAATAGCGATACATGAAATAACTAAATAAATACAAAAACAACAAACGAAACGTGAAAACCTAATTACAGCCTATCTGGTGAACACTACACAGAGACAGGAACAATCACCCACAAAATACACAGTAAAACCCAGGCTACCTAAATATGGTTCCCAATCAGAGACAACGAGAATCACCTGACTCTGATTGAGAACCGCCTCAGGCAGCCAAGCCTATGCTAGACACACCCCTAATCAGCCACAATCCCAATGCCTACAAAAACCCCAATACGACAACACAATAAACCCATGTCACACCCTGGCCTGAACAAATAATTAAAGAAAACACAAAATACTAAGACCAAGGCGTGACATCTCTCTGCTATTACTTTGACATTTGACATTTTTAAAATCAAGTGGTGATCCGAACTGACCTAAAACAGGGAATTTTTACTAGGATTACATGTCAGGAATTGTGAAAAACTGAGTGTAAATGTATTTGGCTAAGGTGTATGTAAACTTACGACTTCAACTGTATATTCTTGCTTTTTTGCACCCCAGTATCTCTACTTGCACATCATGATTTGCACATCTATCACTCCAGTGTTAATGCTAAACCTCTATGGCCTATTTATTGCCTTACCTCCCTAATCTTCTACATTTGCACACAATGTAAATCGATTTTTCTATTGTGTTATTGACTGTAAGTTTGTGTACCTCTGTGTAGTTGTTTTTGTCGCACTGCTTTGCTTTATCTTGGCCAGGTCGCAGTTGTAAATGAGAACTTGTTCTCAACTGGCCTACCTGGTTAACTACATCTGAAAACCACAGGAAAGGAAGACCCAGAGTTACCTCTGCTGCAGAGGATGAGTTCAGAAATTGCAGTCCAATTAAATGCTTCACAGAGTTCAAGTAGCAGACACATCTCAACATCAACTGTTCAGAGGAGACTGTGTGAATCAGGCCTTCATGGTTGAATTGCTGCAAAGAAACCGCTACTAAAGGACACCAATAATAAGAAGAGCCTTGCTTGGGCCAAGAAACACGAGTAATGGACATTAGACCGGTGGAAATCTGTTCTTTGGTCTGACGATTCCAAATGTTTGATTTTTTGGTTCCAACCGCCGTGTCTTTGTGAGACACAGAGTAGGTGAACGGATGATCTCACCATGTGTGGTTCCACCGTGAAGCATGGAGGAGGAGGTGTGATGGTGTGGGGGTGCTTTTCTGGTGACACTGTCTGTGATGTATTTAGATTTCAAGGCACACTTAACCAGCATGGCTACCACAGCATTCTGCAGCGATACGCCATCCCATCTGGTTTGTGCTTAGTGGGACTATCATTTGTTTTTCAGCAGGACAATGACCCTAAACACACCTCCAGGCTGTTTAAGGGCTATTTGACCAAGAAGGAGAGTGATGGAGTGCTGCATCAGATGACCTGGCCTCCACAATCACCCAACCTCAACCCAATTGAGATGGTTTGGGAAGATTTGACCCCAGAGTGAAGGAAAAGCAGTCAACAAGTGCTCAGAATATGTGGGAACTTCTTCAAAACTGTTGTAAAAGCATTCCTCATGAAGCTGGTTGAGAGAATGCCAAGAGTGTGCAAAGCTGTCATCAAGGCAAAGGGTGGATACTTTGAATCATCTAAAATCTAAAATATATTTTGATTGTTAAATACTTTTTTTTGGTTACTACATGATTCCATATGTGTTATTTCATAGTTTTGATGTCCTCACTATTATTCTACAATGTAGAAAAAAAGTCCAATTAAAGAAAACCCTGAAATGAGTAAGTGTGTCCAAACTTTTGACTGGTACTCTGTATACAAACTATTCTCCGGTGTATTCCGTGAGTGGTGACATTACACCATTGACACAGCTGTTACATTTCACACCGTTTCCCACTCGCACTACCCCTCAACAAGCCCCTATCAGCAAACTATGGCATATGTTATGGTGTTGGGGGACTAGACAGTAGTGACTAGGAGTATAGCGATTCATTAAATAGAGTCATGTGTTCTCGCAGAAACGTTTCTCCAGCTCTTCCCCAAAAGGCATCAAGACAACAGCTTGTGCCAGTTGTTGGATATGAAACAAAGTTTATAGTTTAATTAAAGCTAACGTTTCTGTTTGCATTGGGACTCTGGGTTGTTCCTTCACAGTACACTAGCCGCCAAGGAGAAGAAGAGCCCGGTTGTAGCATCTCTGAGGCAGGCAGCATGGCAGCAGCAGTGGCACCAGAGACTTTTACAACTAAACCAAGACAGACCCCAGCCTGCTAAGCCAGGTGAAATATATTCCTCATTGTTCTATCTGTGGTAGCGCTTGTAGTCATCAGCATGCACTTGTATATTGCTTGATTTCTGGTAGAAAGAAATAAGTTTTTAATGAGGCTGGCAGGGCCAGTTTGGGATGATTGTAGTAAAGTGTCTAGATGGATGCTGGCTGCTGACTAATGCATTTTGATATTTACCAGTGACATTTCATGCTCTGTCTTCTGTTTTCATGTTCATCATTCAACAGTCTCTCTACCTACCCGGAAGTATATGAGTGGCTCTGACCTTTTATTTACATGATTAGTTTACTAATGTGGCGCCAAGATGCAGAGCCTTGCCCCTGTGCCCCCCATACATTCGACCCACGATTAGTTTCCTGTCCATTCTTCCTCCACCTTATATAACACCACGCCATGCACTCCTCCTTCATCCTCTCTCCTGACCCTTCCCCTCCATCTCTCCATCCTATCCTCCAATCTATCAAAGACCAGGATGAGAACACCTTCTATCAATCTCCTCCTCCTTTCTATCCCTCCACCATTCTATTCAATATAGGCACTCCTTTTCATCCTCTCTTCATCTCCCCTCCTCTCTATCACTCCACGTCATCATCCTGTAGACTAGAGGTGTGTAAATTTAGACTCTGCGTGACTATCTCCAACCTCAGCCTGGTAATTGAACCTACGCCTTATATCAGCCATTATGTCAACTCATTAGGCTGGTTCCACAGGGACCACAACCTTTAATCCCATCTGGGTTCACTCCTGCGGGAAGAACGACAGTGGAGTCGTGACCTCATTCATACACACACAAACACACACACACGCATGAGCAAGTAAGCGTGCACACACACACACACACGTGCCCCCCACACACAGTGGGCATGTATCATCACACCATACTTCCATATAGCTAGCTAAAGAGGATTAGCATATTTGGGGTTAGCCCGAGGATAACTGGCATAATGATGAACAGGAAAAT
>NW_024607726.1:0-35280 GCF_018296145.1 Oncorhynchus tshawytscha | reverse complement strand
CTCTGCTCTGAAAGGTTACACACCCTCCCTCACTCTGCTCTGCTCTGAAAGGTTACACACCCTCCACTCACTCTGCTCTGAAAGGTTACACACCCTCCACTCTGCTCTGCTCTGAAAGGTTACACACCCTCCCTCACTCTGCTCTGCTCTGAAAGGTTACACACCCTCCCTCACTCTGCTCTGCTCTGAAAGGTGACACACCCTCCCACTCTGCTCTGCTCTGAAAGGTTACAAACCCTCACTCTCTCTGCTCTGAAAGGTTACACACCCTCCATCACTCTGCTCTGCTCTGAAAGGTTACACACCCTCCCTCACTCTGCTCTGCTCTGAAAGGTTACACACCCTCCATCACTCTGCTCTGCTCTGAAAGGTTACACACCCTCCCTCACTCTGCTCTGAAAGGTTACACACCCTCCCTCACTCTGCTCTGCTCTGAAAGGTTACACACCCTCCCTCACTCTGCTCTGCTCTGAAAGGTTACACACCCTCCCTCACTCTGCTCTGCTCTGAAAGGTTACACACCCTCCCTCACTCTGCTCTGCTCTGAAAGGTTACACACCCTCCCTCACTCTGCTCTGCTCTGAAAGGTTACACACCCTCCATCACTCTGCTCTGCTCTGAAAGGTTACACACCCTCCCTCACTCTGCTCTGAAAGGTTACACACCCTCCCTCACTCTGCTCTGCTCTGAAAGGTTACACACCCTCCATCACTCTGCTCTGCTCTGAAAGGTTACACACCCTCCCTCACTCTGCTCTGAAAGGTTACACACCCTCCATCACTCTGCTCTGCTCTGAAAGGTTACACACCCTCCATCACTCTGCTCTGCTCTGAAAGGTTACACACCCTCCATCACTCTGCTCTGCTCTGAAAGGTTACACACCCTCCATCACTCTCTGCTCTGAAAACCACTCTGCTCTGCAAAACCACACTCCAATCTGCTCTGATAGGTTTACACCCTCCCTCATATGCTCTGCTCTGAAAGGTTAAAACCCTCCCTCACTCTGCTCTGCTTGAAAGGTTACATTGCCCTCCCTCACTTTGCCTGCTCTGAAAGGTTACAATCCCTCACTTGCTTGCTCTGCAAAGGTTACCCTCCTCACTCTGCTCTGAAAGGTTAACACCCAAAACACTTTATGCAAACAATACACTGCTCTGAAAGGTTACAAACCCTCCCTCACTCTGCTCTGCTCTGAAAGGTTAAACCCTCCCATCACTTGCTACTGTTAAATGAAAGGTTACAAATCACATCCCTCACTCTCATCTGCCCTGAATTACATACCCTCCCTCACTCTGCTCTGCTCTGAAAGGTTACATACCATCCCTTACATTGCTGCTCTGAAAGGTTACAATCATGATCTATTTGCTCTGAAAGGTTACACAGTAATTATCTATTTGCTCTGAACACAGTTACACACCCTCACTCTGCTCTGCTAAAGGTTACACACCCTTACACTCTGCTCTGCTCTGATTTAGATTCCATCACTCACTCTGCTCTGAAAGGTTACATTCCCTCACTTGCTCTGCTCTGAAAGGTTACAATTATCTATTTAGATTAGCTCTGAAAGGTTAATTATCTCATTTGCTCTGCTCTGAAAGGTTACAATTATCCCTCACTCTGCTCTGCACTGAAAGGTTACATAATTATCCCTCATTTCTGCTCTGAAAGGTTACACACCCCCATCACTCTGCTCTGCTCTGAAAGGTTAGAACACAGACTCTGCTCTGAAAGGTTACAATCCCTCCTATTTGCTCTAGAACACAGAGAAGGTTACACACCCTCCCTCATTTGCTCTGAACACAGAAAGGTTACAGTAACCCTCCCTCACTCTGCTTGCTCTGAAAGGTTACACACCCTCAGTCACTATCTATTTGCTCTGAAACAGGTTACACACCCTCAGTAATTATCTATTTCAGATGCTCTGAACACAGAGAGAGACAGAGTCAGTAATTATCTATTTAGATTTACACACCCTCCCTCACTCTGCTCTGAAAGAACACAGAGAGCTCTGCTCTGAAAGGTTACATTCCATCTATTTGATTAGAAACAGAGAGACACCCTCCCTCACTCTGCTCTGCTCTGAAAGGTTATCTCCCTTAGATTAGAACACAGAAAGGTCAGTAATTCATCTATTTGCTCTGAACACAGGTCAGTACCCTCCTATTTAGATCTGCTCTGAAAGGTTACAGTAATTATCTCCCTCACTCTGAACTGCTCTGAAAGGTTACAGTACCCTCTCATTTAGCTCTGAACACAGAGAAGGTTAGAGTCACCCTCCCTTATCTATTTAGCTCTGCTCTGAAAGGTTACACACCCTCCCTCACTCTGCTTGCTTGAAACAGGTTACACACCCTCAGTCTGCTCTGCTCTTAAAGGTTAGAACACACCCTCCCTCATTATCTATTTAGATTGAACACAGGTTACAGAGTCAGTAATTATCTGCTTAGATTGAACACAGAGAGACAGAGTCAGTAATTATCTATTTAAAGGTTAGAACACACTGAAAGGTTACAAACCCTCCCTCACTCTGCTCTGAAAGGTTACACACCCTCCATCATCTATTTGCTTAGAACACAGGTTACACACCCTCCCTAATCTATCTGCTCTGAAATTAGAACACAGAGAGAGAGAGCTCAGTAATTATCTATTTAGATTGCACAGAAAGGTTACACAATTATCTCATTTGCTCTGAACACAGAAAGGTTCACACCCTTATCTATTTAGCTCTAGAACTCTGAGAAGGTTACACACCCTATCTATTTAGCTCTGCTCTGAAAGGTTACACAATTATCTCATTTGCTCTGAACACAGGTTACACACCCTCCCTCACTTATCTATTTAGGTTAGAACACAGAAGAGACACACCCAGTAATTATCTGCTTAGATTGAAACAGAGGTTACAGACCAGTAATTATCAATTTGATTAGAAACAGGTTACAGACCCTCCCTAATTATCTGCTTGAAAGAACACACAGAGAGAGTCAGTAATGCTCTGCTTGAAAGGTAGAACACAGCCATCAGTCAGTAATTATCTATTTAGGTTAGAACACAGAGAGTCAGTAATCATCTATTTGCTCTGAACACAGTTAGAGACCCTCCTAATTATCTATTTAGATTAGAACACAGAGAGTCAGTAATTATCTATTTAGATTAGAACACAGAAAGGTTACACACCCTATCTATTTAGATCTGAACACAGAAAGGTCAGTAATTATCTATTTAGATTGAACACAGAAAGGTCAGTAATTATCTATTTAGATTAGAACACAGAGAAGGTCAGTAATTATCTATTTAGATTAGAACACAGAAAGGTCAGTAATTATCTATTTAGATTAGAACACAGAGAGGTCAGTAATTATCTATTTAGATTAGAACACAGAGCTCTGAAAGGTCAGTAATTATCCCTTTAGATTAGAACACAGAGAGAGTCAGTAATTATCTATTGAGATTAGAACACAGAGAGTCACTAATTATCTGCTTAGAAAGAACACAGAGAGAGTCAGTAATTATCTATTGAGATTAGAACACAGAGAGAGTCAGTAATTATCTATTTAGCTCTGAACACAGGTTAGAGTCAGTAATTATCTATTTAGATTAGAACACAGAGAGAGAGAGCTCAGTAATTATCTATTTAGATTAGAACACAGAGAGGTCAGTAATTATCTATTTAGATTAGAACTCTGAAAGGTTACAGTAATTATCTATTTGCTTAGAACACAGGTTAGAGTCAGTAATTATCTATTTAGATTAGAACACAGAGAGAGAGTCAATAATTATCTATTTAGATTGAACACAGGTTAGAGAGTCAGTAATTATCTGCTTAGATTAGAACACAGAGAGAAAGGAGAGTCAGTAATTATCTATTTAGATTAGAACACAGAGAGAGAGAGCTCTGCTCAGTAATTATCTATTTGCTTAGAACACAGAGAAGGTTCAGTAATTATCTATTTGATTAGAACACAGGTTAGACAGTCCCTCATTATCTATTTAGATTAGAACACAGAGAGAGAGAGAGTCAGTAATTATCTATTTAGATTGAACACAGAGAGACAGAGTCAGTAATTATCTATTTGCTTGAACACAGGTCAGTAATTATCTCATTTAGATTAGAACACAGAAAGGTTAGAGTCAGTAATTATATATTTAGATTAGAACACAGAGAGAGCTCAAAGTAATTATCTATTTAGATTAGAACACAGAAAGAGTCAGTAATTATCTATTTAGATTAGAACACAGAAAGGTTAGTAATTATCTATTTAGATCTGAACACAGAAAGGTTACAGTAATTATCTATTTAGATTAGAACACAGAGAAGGTCAGTAATTATCTATTTAGATTAGAACACAGAAAGGTTCAGTAATTATCTATTTAGATTAGAACACAGAGAAGGTTACAGTACCCTATCTATTTGATTAGAACACAGAGAGGTTACACACCAGTAATTATCTATTTAGATTAGAACACAGGAGAGAGAGTCAGTAATTATCTATTTAGATTAGAACACAGAAAGGTTACAGTCAGTAATTATCTATTTAGATTAGAACACAGAGAGAGTTACAGACCAGTAATTATCTGCTTGAGATTAGAACACAGAGTTAGAGACCCTCAGTAATTATCTATTTGATTAGAACACAGAGTTAGACACCCTCAGTAATTATCTATTTAGATTAGAACACAGAGAGAGAGTCAGTAATTATCTATTTAGATTAGAACACAGAGAGAGAGGTCAGTAATTATCTATTTAGATTAGAACACAGAGAGAGAGAGACAGTAATTATCTATTTAGATTAGAACACAGAGAGAGAGTTACAGTAATTATCTATTTAGATTAGAACACAGAGACAGAAACCAGTCAGTAATTATCTATTTAGATTAGAACACAGAGAGAGAAGCTGTCAGTAATTATCAATTTAGATTAGAACACAGAGAAGATTGTCAGTAATTATCTATTTAGATTAGATCAGTAATTATCTATTGAGAAGAACACAGTGTAGAGTCAAATTATCTATTTAGATTAGAACACAGAGAGTCAGAAATCTATTTAATGAACACAGAGCTAGTCAAATTATCTATTTAGATTAGAACACAGAGAGTCAGTAATTATCTATTTAATTAGAACAAGACTAAAGGTCATTAATTATCTATTTAGATTAGAACACAGAGAGAGAGTCAGTAATTATCTATTTAGATTAGAACACAGAGAGAGAGTCAGTAATTATCTATTTAGATTAGAACACAGAGAGAGAGAGAGAGTCAGTAATTATCTATTTAGATTAGAACACAGAGAGAGTCAGTAATTATCTATTTAGATTAGAACACAGAGAGTCAGTAATTATCTATTTAGATTAGAACACAGAGAGAGAGAGTCAGTAATTATCTATTTAGATTAGAACACAGAGAGAGAGTCAGTAATTATCTATTTAGATTAGAACACAGAGAGAGTCAGTAATTATCTATTTAGATTAGAACACAGAGAGAGTCAGTAATTATCTATTGAGATTAGAACACAGAGAGAGTCAGTAATTATCTATTTAGATTAGAACACAGAGAGAGTCAGTAATTATCTATTTAGATTAGAACACAGAGAGAGTCAGTAATTATCTATTTAGATTAGAACACAGAGAGAGAGAGTCAGTAATTATCTATTTAGATTAGAACACAGAGAGAGAGAGAGTCAGTAATTATCTATTTAGATTAGAACACAGAGAGAGAGTCAGTAATTATCTATTTAGATTAGAACACAGAGAGAGTCAGTAATTATCTATTTAGATTAGAACACAGAGAGAGTCAGTAATTATCTATTTAGATTAGAACACAGAGAGAGAGTCAGTAATTATCTATTTAGATTAGAACACAGAGAGAGAGTCAGTAATTATCTATTTAGATTAGAACACAGAGAGAGTCAGTAATTATCTATTTAGATTAGAACCCAGAGAGAGAGTCAGTAATTATCTATTTAGATTAGAACACAGAGAGAGAGTCAGTAATTATCTATTTAGATTAGAACACAGAGAGAGTCAGTAATTATCTATTTAGATTAGAACACAGAGAGAGAGAGTCAGTAATTATCTATTTAGATTAGAACACAGAGAGAGAGTCAGTAATTATCTATTTAGATTAGAACACAGAGAGAGTCAGTAATTATCTATTTAGATTAGAACACAGAGAGAGAGTCAGTAATTATCTATTTAGATTAGAACCCAGAGAGACAGAAAACAGTCACGTAGCTGCATAAAAATGCCTTTGCTGTAGTAAAGGTGCATCCACTTTGAAGCTAATGTTTTAACCTGTTCTGCAGCAACAGCTTTTTAATGTCCCTTAACTATAGGTTTACCAAATCAGCTCTTAATGAATGAACCAAGCTACTCCGCTGTAACTGACACCTTCCCGGCTGAGATCCTCAGAGGATGTCTCTTACAGGTATTGGAGAAGTAAGGGAACACTCTCTGGGTGAACTTGTGTTGGAACTTGTAGATGAGCGTGTTGTCTGAGGCGTCGGAGAAGATCACCCTGCCTCTGTCCCAGTCCAGCTGCACTCTGACCTCCTGGGGCCTTCTCTTCAGGACCAGGGGGGTGGCGGTGGCCGTGCGGGCGCGGTATTCACCTCCATAGTAGCAGATGGTCCACAGGCCCCTCTCTAAAATAGAATGCAATAGAATAGAATGGAATAGAATAGAATGCAATAGAATAGAATGGAATAGAATAGAATGCAATAGAATAGAATGCAATAGAATAGAATGCAATAGAATAGAATGGAATAGAATAGAATGGAATAGAATAGAATGCAATAGAATAGAATGCAATAGAATAGAATGGAATAGAATAGAATGCAATAGAATAGAATGGAATAGAATGCAATAGAATAGAATAGAATAGAATGCAATATAATAGAATGGAATAGAATAGATTAGATTATACATATATATTATTTATTTAACCTTTATTTAACTAGGCAAGTCAGTTAAGAACAAATTCTTATTTACAATGACGGCCTACTCCAGCCAAACCAATAGATACTTTATTGTCCATTTGAGAAAAGGTTTCTTTTTGTGGAACTTAACCGCCACACTTACACACATTCACAACGATTGGCACAGGGTCAGCCACAGAGCAGCGCCTCTGGACAGAGAGTTGTTGAAGTTATGTGCCTTGCTCAATGGCACAATGGCAAGAGACGGTACCTGGGCTCGGGGGGAACCACTCCTTCCTCGAAACCGTCTCCCGTGCCACGCCCACGGCCCACTCGCTGTTCACGCCCACCTCCACGTCCCAGGTGTGTCGTCCGGAGTTGAAGCCCTCGGAACCCAGGACACACTCATAGTAACAGAACCTCTCTGGGTTGTCAGGGAGTCGCTCCTCCTCCTCTGTGTACCGCAGGCTGGTCAGATCATCAGACAGAGACAGGCAGACATTAGCCGTGTTGGGGTCCAGAGTCACAGGAGCTGAATGTGAGGGGAGGGAGGGAGGGAGGGAGGGAGGGAGGGAGGGAGGGAGGGAGGGAGGGAGGGAGGGAGGGAGGGAGGGAATGATTGAGACAGAGAGAGAGAGAATGATTTAGACAGAGAGAGAGAGAGAGAGAATGATAGAGAGAGAGAGAGAGAGAGAGAGAGAGAGAATGATTGATTGAGACAGAGAGAGAGATAGAGAATGATTGATTGAGACAGAGAGAGAGATAGAGAATGATTGATTGAGACAGAGAGAGAGAATGATTGATTGAGACAGAGAGAGAGAGAGAGAAAGAATGATTGATTGAGACAGAGAGAGAGAGAGAGAGAGAGAGAGAATGATTGATTGAGACAGAGAGTACATTGAGTTATCATTCCTACGGTACTCAAAAGACATTATCTGCACATGTATTGTGGTCTTATGGTCTCCCTCTACTCACTGTATGTAATGAAGTCCTGCATCCTCTCCCAGACTCTGTAGTTGAGACAGCCCAGGTGTTTGGCCACGTCCAGCAGAGCTCCTGTCACCTCATCTGGCTCCTGTACTGTCACCTGAGTCCTGTCAGAAGAAGGTTCATGTGTCAACAGGTTTACAAAATGTATAATCGCTTGTGACAGACAGACAGAGGTAGCCCATGCGAAATTTGGTTATAGGTGAGATTTGGTTGTAGCTGAGATTAGGTTCAAAATTAGATTTGGTTTTCGGTAGGATTAGGTTGTAGGTGAGATTAGGTTGTAGGTGAGATTAGGTTATAGGTGAGATTAGGTTGTAGGTGAGATTAGGTTGTAGGTGAGATTAGGTTGTAGGTGAGATCAGGTTATAGGTGAGATTAGGTTATAGGTGCTGAGATTAGGTTATAGGTGCTGAGATTAGGTTATAGGTGCTGAGATTAGGTTATAGGTGCTGAGATTAGGTTATAGGTGCTGAGATTAGGTTATAGGTGCTGAGATTAGGTTATAGGTGCTGAGATTAGGTTATAGGTGCTGAGATTAGGTTAGAGGTGAGATTAGGTTAGAGGTGAGATGAGGTTATAGGTGAGATTAGGTTATAGGTGAGATTAGGTTAGAGGTGAGATTAGGTTAGAGGTGAGATTAGGTTATAGGTGAGATTAGGTTATAGGTGAGATTAGGTTATGGGTGAGATTAGGTTATAGGTGAGATGAGGTTATAGGTGAGATGAGGTTATAGGTGAGATTAGGTTAGAGGTGAGATTAGGTTAGAGGTGAGATTAGGTTAGAGGTGAGATTAGGTTATAGATGAGATTAGGTTATAGGTTTGATTAGGTTATAGGTGAGATTAGGTTATAGGTGAGATTAGGTTAGAGGTGAGATTAGGTTAGAGGTGAGATTAGGTTAGAGGTGAGATTAGGTTAGAGGTGAGATTAGGTTAGAGGTGAGATTAGGTTAGAGGTGAGATTAGGTTAGAGGTGAGATTAGGTTAGAGGTGAGATTAGGTTATAGATGAGATTAGGTTATAGGTTTGATTAGGTTATAGGTGAGATTAGGTTATAGATGAGATTAGGTTATAGGTTTGATTAGGTTGTAGGTGAGATTAGGTTATAGGTGAGATTAGGTTGTAGGTGAGATTAGGTTGTAGGTGAGATTAGGTTGTAGGTGAGATTAGGTTATAGGTTTGATTAGGTTATAGGTGAGATTAGGTTATAGATGAGATTAGGTTATAGGTTTGATTAGGTTATAGGTGAGATTAGGTTATAGATGAGATTAGGTTATAGATGAGATTAGGTTATAGGTTTGATTAGGTTATAGATGAGATTAGGTTATAGATGAGATTAGGTTAGAGGTGAGATTAGGTTAGAGGTGAGATTAGGTTATAGGTGAGATTAGGTTAGAGGTGAGATTAGGTTATAGATGAGATTAGGTTATAGGTGAGATTAGGTTATAGATGAGATTAGGTTATAGATGAGATTAGGTTATAGGTGAGATTAGGTTATAGGTGAGATTAGGTTATAGGTGAGATTAGGTTATAGATGAGATTAGGTTAGAGGTGAGATTAGGTTTAGATGAGATTAGGTTATAGGTGAGATTAGGTTATAGGTGAGATTAGGTTATAGGTGAGATTAGGTTAGAGGTGAGATTAGGTTATAGATGAGATTAGGTTATAGGTGAGATTAGGTTAGAGGTGAGATTAGGTTAGAGGTGAGATTAGGTTATAGATGAGATTAGGTTATAGGTGAGATTAGGTTATAGGTGAGATTAGGTTATAGGTTTGATTAGGTTATAGGTGAGATTAGGTTAGAGGTGAGATTAGGTTATAGATGAGATTAGGTTATAGGTGAGATTAGGTTATAGGTGAGATTAGGTTAGAGGTGAGATTAGGTTATAGATGAGATTAGGTTATAGATGAGATTAGGTTATAGGTGAGATTAGGTTATAGGTGAGATTAGGTTATAGGTGAGATTAGGTTAGAGGTGAGATTAGGTTATAGATGAGATTAGGTTAGAGGTGAGATTAGGTTAGAGGTGAGATTAGGTTAGAGGTGAGATTAGGTTATAGATGAGATTAGGTTATAGGTTTGATTAGGTTATAGGTGAGATTAGGTTATAGGTTTGATTAGGTTATAGGTGAGATTAGGTTATAGGTGAGATTAGGTTAGAGGTGAGATTAGGTTATAGATGAGATTAGGTTATAGGTTTGATTAGGTTAGAGGTGAGATTAGGTTATAGGTGCTGAGATTTACAAGATGCACAACTATGAAGGAAAAGAATAGAGCAACACCCACCTCTCAGAGGTCCTCTTGAAGTTCTAATGGAAAATATGACGTCTTACTTGAAAGGCAAACAATAATATCCTTATATTACAACCTCTTTTCATACCATGGTCTCGTTCTCTGATGAGTCCGTACCTTGAGGAAGGCTATGTCATCACCAGTGTCCATGGCCTCCACCGTCACCTCAATGGCCTCAGCTAGAGAGTTGATCTGGTCTGTTGTTCTGTCTATCCTGTCCCTCATCCCTTGGGTCTTCTCCTGCTCCTCTTCCTTCAGAGCAGAGATCACAGCAGCTTCCTCGTCTCGGAGGAACCGGTGCAGCTTCTCAAACTGCTGCTGGACCAGGCGCTCGGTCTGCTGTGCCTGGCTCTGCAGGGGTAAACGGGGATAGGGGACGACGGGAAAAAGAAGGAATGAAAGGAGGAGTTGCAGGAGATGGAGGGAATATCAGAATCCCAATGACCTCATCTCTATCAATACTTTAGCAGTTTATCAAGTGGGATTAGGAGCTCAGGAAATTATGTCAATGATAATGTATTCCACTGGATCTACTGTCTGATATCAATGATAATGTACTTCGACTGGATCTACTGTCTGATATCAATGATAATGTACTTCGACTGGATCTCCTGTCTGATATCAATGATAATGTACTTCGACTGGATCTCCTGTCTGATGTACTTCTACTGTATGATATTGATAATGTACTTTGACTGAATCTATTGTTTCAACATCAATCCCAGTTATTGTGCTGTTACCATTTCACAGTCCTGATGGGAGTATATTTAATCAATGGTACGACACAGAACTAGTCAAACCCAGAAATGATCCATCGTTCTGTCTATCGGATGGATCTGACACCTTTTGACCCCTCCTAGCCTTGATGTGTTCAGCTGACCCCTCCTAACCTTGATGTGTTCAGCTGACCCCTCCTAACCTTGATGTGTTCAGCTGACCCCTCCTAACCTTGATGTGTTCAGCTGACCCCTCCTAACCTTGATGTGTTCAGCTGACCCCTCCTAACCTTGATGTGTTCAGCTGACCCCTCCTAACCTTGATGTGTTCAGCTGACCCCTCCTAACCTTGATGTGTTCAGCTGACCCCTCCTAACCTTGATGTGTTCAGCTGACCCCTCCTAACCTTGATGTGTTCAGCTGACCCCTCCTAACCTTGATGTGTTCAGCTGACCCCTCCTAACCTTGATGTGTTCAGCTGACCCCTCCTAACCTTGATGTGTTCAGCTGACCCCTCCTAACCTTGATGTGTTCAGCTGACCCCTCCTAACCTTGATGTGTTCAGCTGACCCCTCCTAACCTTGATGTGTTCAGCTGACCCCTCCTAACCTTGATGTGTTCAGCTGACCCCTCCTAACCTTGATGTGTTCAGCTGACCCCTCCTAACCTTGATGTGTTCAGCTGACCCCTCCTAACCTTGATGTGTTCAGCTGACCCCTCCTAACCTTGATGTGTTCAGCTGACCCCTCCTAACCTTGATGTGTTCAGCTGACCCCTCCTAACCTTGATGTGTTCAGCTGACCCCTCCTAACCTTGATGTGTTCAGCTGACCCCTCCTAACCTTGATGTGTTCAGCTGACCCCTCCTAACCTTGATGTGTTCAGCTGACCCCTCCTAACCTTGATGTGTTCAGCTGACCCCTCCTAACCTAACCTTGATGATGTGTTCAGCTGACCCCTCCTAACCTTGATGTGTTCAGCTGACCCCTCCTAACCTTGATGTGTTCAGCTGACCCCTCCTAACCTTGATGTGTTCAGCTGACCCTCCTAACCTTGATGTGTTCAGCTGACCCCTCCTAACCTTGACAGTGTTCAGCTGACCCCTCCTAACCTTGATGTGTTCAGCTGACCCCTCCTAACCTTGATGTGTTCAGCTGACCCCTCCTAACCTTGATGTGTTCAGCTGACCCCTCCTAACCTTGATGTGTTCAGCTGACCCCTCCTAACCTTGATGTGTTCAGCTGACCCCTCCTAACCTTGATGTGTTCAGCTGACCCCTCCTAACCTTGATGTGTTCAGCTGACCCCTCCTAACCTTGATGTGTTCAGCTGACCCCTCCTAACCTTGATGTGTTCAGCTGACCCCTAACCTTGATGTGTTCAGCTGACCCCTCCTAACCTTGATGTGTTCAGCTGACCCCTCCTAACCTTGATGTGTTCAGCTGACCCCTCCTAACCTTGATGTGTTCAGCTGACTCCTCACAGGTCTGCTTGACAGTGGTCAGAGCCTCCAGCTTCTCTTGTAGAGGTCTCAGGGCAGACGTCAGCTCCCTCTGGGGTCAGAGGTCAGTGGTTAGAGAGAGGTCAGGGGTGAGTCAACATACACATATGTGTGACAGTGATCAACCAAAGATTATCTCCATCTCACTCGGTTAGGGTTTCTAACAACCACGTCAGATCAGTTGTACTGTAGGGGAGAGTGGGGTAAGTTGAGCCAAAGGGGTAAGTTGAGCCAACCTTGTTTCTAGGAAATCATACACAAAATGTATAATTTTACAAAATATTTAGAAAGAGGTCATAATTTCATGGCGTCTGTGAAGGAATAAACCACGTGGAAAAAGTGATAAGAAAGAGGTCCAAAAAACCGTGGTTTCATGATGTTTGTATCTAAACCAAAGTAGATCATATTAAGATTGTTTTATACATAAATTGGGGTCTCTATCAGCTTCAATATGAGGTCTTAAACCTGGCATGAAAGTGCATCCTTGTAGCTGTGTGGACTAATATAGTCAAAATGTTTTCCTTGTGGTAAATTGAGCCAATGGTTGAGCCAATGACAATTTGAGCAAATTGAAGTGTTTTCTTCCCAGGCATAATCCAAGGCATTATCTCTGGCATTATCTCTGGCATTATCTCTGGGATATGAGGTAACAACAGGGCCTGGCCCATGTTAAAAGTGTTTTAAAAAGTACAAACTGTTTCTTAGGTGTTAAGCCTGAGTTCAAAGATGCTTAAAATGCTGTTTTAAAAAAAAGTGATTGTGATTTGGGAAATAGAAATTGACATGTTTTTTAACAAGGTAGTGGTATCTTACCCTGTCCCGGGCTCAACTTACCTCATACGTGGGGTGGGGTAAGGTGTGCCAAGAGACAACTTTTCTTTTGGACAAGCTATATTTTCAAAACTGTAATCTTTACATGAATTCTGATTATATTCATGGAGCCGTGTTGGTTGGGAGTGTTGGGATGGTGTGCGGCTGGACTGTGTTTCCCCCGAGGAGCAGTTGTAGTTATGTCACAATTGGCCACTGAACTATTGCAACTCTGCGTTTGTGGACTCTGAATTCCGCTTTCGTCTCTGAGTATCTGTGTAGGTAGTCAGTCACAGCACTCTCACCTTGCAGTCGTGCACAGCCTCCTCCGTGGGACAACACTCGTGGTCGTCGTGCTCCTCGCTCTGACACGCCACACACACAATCTCCTTGTCCTCCACACAATACAACGTCAGCCTCTCCCCATGCAGAGGACACAGCTCCCTGTCCCCGTCCTCTACCCCTCCATCCCTGGCCCGCCGCGGCTGCCCTTGGAACAGGGAGTCGAGCAGTCTCTTCAGGACGCAGTCCAGCAGGTCTCTGCCATAGCAGATCGTACAGCCCCCTTGGCCCAGCTCGCCCTCACACAGCCCCAGGCAGGCCTCACACAGGCTGTGGCCACACGGCAGGACCAGGGGCCCTGCTCCCTGACAGCCCGGGCACACAGCCTCTTCCCTGGGGAGAGAGGGCTCATCACCCCTTTGCTGCTCAGACGCCATGGAAACAGATTGATCTCTCCTTGATCACTGGATCTTTGATAGGTGCCTCTTGCTACAGTATTATGGTCTGTTGCTCTGCTACTCTCTGCAGCCGCTTGCTTAATGTTTAATGCGTAGCAGTGATTACACAATCACTGGTGCTGTTGGGCCACAACAGGAAACCCCCTTGGTGGCTATTTATAGTCAGGTGTTACTGTTTTTAGACAGACGGACTGACAGCTCTCAATGGCTCGTCTCAGAAACACGACCCTTAAACAGAAGTTTCCAAATGTTTCAGCTCTGTGTTCATCCTTTTCCAGCACCACCTCAACATCAACATCTGGGTAAACGGTGTGTTTCTGTGTGTTCTAGTAAACCAGATAGAGGAAGAGACAGCGTATTTGGAAGGTTTTCAGACTTTTTACCACGTTTTGTTCTGTTACAGTTTAATAACAAAATGTCTTCATAAAATCTACACACAATACCCCCATAATGACATCACAATACCCCATAATGACATCACAATACCCCCATACTGACATCACAATACCCCATAATGACATCACAATACCCCATAATGACATCACAATACCCCATAATGACATCACAATACCCCCATAATGACATCACAATACCCCCATAATGACATCACAATACCCCCATAATGACATCACAATACCCCATAATGACATCACAATACCCCCATAATGACATCACAATACCCCCATAATGACATCACAATACCCCCATAATGACATCACAATACCCCCATAATGACATCACAATACCCCATAATGACATCACAATACCCCCATAATGACATCACAATACCCCCATAATGACAAAGTGAAAACAGGTTTTATAGAAATGTATTAAAAACATAAATACCTTTTATTTATATAAGTATGCAGACCCTTTGCTATGAGAATCGAATTTGAGCTCAGGTGCATCCTGTTTCCATTGATCATCCTTGAGATGTTTCTATAACTTGATTGGAATCCACATGCAGTAAATTCAATTGATTGGACATGATTTGGAAAGAAACACACCTGTCTATATAAGGTCCTACAGTTGACAGTGCATGTCAGAGCAAAAACCAAGACATGAAGTCGAAGGAATTGTCCATATAGCTCCAAAACAGGATGTGTCGAGGCACTGATCTGGGGAAGGGTACCAAAACATGGCTGCAGCATTGAAGGTCTACAAGAACACAGTGGCCTCCATTATTCTCAAATGGAAGAAGTTTGGAACCACCAAGACTCTTCCTAGAGCTGGCCGCCCAGCCAAACTGAGCAATCAGGGGAGAAGGGCCTTGGTCAGGGAGGTGACCAAGAACTCGATGGTCACTCTGACAAAGCTCCAGACTTCCTCTGTGGAGATGGGAGAACCTTCCAGAAGGACAACCATCTCTGAAGCACTCCACCAATCAGGCGTTTATGGTAGAGTGGCCAGACGGAAGCCACTCCTCAATAAAAGGCACATGACAGCCCGCTTGGAGTTTGTCAAAAGGCACCAGAAGGACTCTCAGACCATGAGAAACAAGAATCTCTGGCCTGATGAAACCAAGATTGAACTCTTTGGCCTAAATGCCAAGCATCTGGAGGAAACCTGGCACCATCCCTACGGTGAAGCATGGTCGTGTTAGCATCATGCTGTGGGGATGTTTTTCAGCGGCAGGGACTGGGAGACTAGTCAGGATGGAAGGAAAGATGAACAGAGCAAAACACAGAGAGATCCTTGATGAAAACTGCAACAAACTGCAACAGACACTCAAACTGGACAGTTTTATCTCCATCTCTTCATTCAAAGACTCAATCATGGACACTCTTACTGACAGTTGTGGCTGCTTTGTGTGATGTATTGTCTCCACCTTCTTGTCCTTTGTGTTGTTGTCTGTGCCCAATAATGTTTGTACCATGTTTTGTCCTGCTACCGTGTGCAGCTGCCATGTTGTGTTGCTACCATGCTGTGTTGTCATGTGTTGCTGCCATGTCGTTGTTATGTTGTGTTGCTACCATGCTGTGTTGTCATGTTGTGTTGCTACCATGCTGTGTTGTCATGTGTTGCTGCTATGCTATGTTGTCGTCTTAGGTCTCTCTTTTTATGTAGTGTTGTGTTGTCTTTAGGTCTCTCTTTATGTAGTGTTGTGTTGTCTCTCTTGTAGTGATGTGTGTTTTATCCTATATTTAGATTTGATTTATTTATTTTTAATCCCAGCCCCGTCACCGCAGGAGGCCTTTTGCCTTTTGTTAGGCCGTCATTGTTAATAATAATGTTTTTAACTGACTTGCCAGTTAAATAAAGATTTTTAAAAATGTTAAAAGAGGACTATGTTGTCGTCTTAGGTCTCTCTTTATGTAGTGTTGTGTTGTCTCTCTTGTCGTGATGTGTGTTTTGTCCTATATTTTTCATTAATTTATTGAACACGTTTAATCCCGTCCCTGCAGGAGGCCTTCTGGTAGGCCCTCATTGTAAAGAACAATTTGTTCTTAACTGACTTGCCTAGTTAAGAATGGTTAAGTATCAAATATGGGTTAACTGCCTTGTTCAGGGGCAGAAGGACAGATTTTTACCTTGTCAGCTTGGGGATTCGATGCAGCAGCCTTTCGGTAACTGGCCCAACGCTCTAACCACTAGGCCACCTGATCTAACCACTAGGCTACCTGCTCTAACCACTAGGCTACCTGCTCTAACCACTAGGCCACCTGATCTAACCACTAGGCTACCTGCTCTAACCACTAGGCTACCTGATCTAACCACTAGGCTACCTGATCTAACCACTAGGCCACCTGATCTAACCACTAGAGTACCTGATCTAACCACTAGGCTACCTGCTCTAACCACTAGGCCACCTGATCTAACCACTAGGCTACCTGATCTAACCACTAGGCCACCTGATCTAACCACTAGGCTACCTGATCTAACCACTAGGCTACCTGCTTTAACCACTAGGCTACCTGCTCTAACTATAAGGCTACCTTCTCTAACTACTAGGCTACCTTCTCTAACCACTAGGCTACCTGCTCTAACCACTAGGCTACGTGGCTCTAACCACTAGGCTACCTGCTCTAACCACAAGGCTACCTGCTCTAACCACTAGGCTACCTAGCTCTAACCACTAGGCTACCTGCTCTAACTACTAGGCTACCTTCTCTAACCACTAGGCTACCTGCTCTAACCACTAGGCTACCTGCTCTAACTACTAGGCTACCTTCTCTAACTACTAGGCTACCTTCTCTAACCACTAGGCTACCTGCTCTAACCACTAGGCTACGTGGCTCTAACCACTAGGCTACCTGCTCTAACCACAAGGCTACCTGCTCTAACCACTAGGCTACCTAGCTCTAACCACTAGGCTACCTGCTCTAACCACTAGGCTACCTGCTCTAACTACTAGGCTACCTTCTCTAACCACTAGGCTACCTGCTCTAACCACTAGGCTACCTGCTCTAACCACTAGGCTACCTTCTCTAACCACTAGGCTACCTGCTCTAACCACTAGGCTACCTGCTCTAACCACTAGGCTACCTTCTCTAACCACTAGGCTACCTGCTCTAACCACAAGGCTACCTTCTCTAACCACTAGGCTACCTGCTCTAACCACTAGGCTACCTGCTCTAACCACTAGGCTACCTTCTCTAACCACTAGGCTACCTGCTCTAACCACTAGGCTACCTGCTCTAACCACTAGGCTACCTGCTCTAACCACTAGGCTACCTTCTCTAACCACTAGGCTACCTGCTCTAATCACTAGGCTACCTGCTCTAACCACTAGGCTACCTTCTCTAACCACTAGGCTACCTTCTCTAACCACTAGGCTACCTGCTCTAACCACTAGGCTACCTGCTCTAACCACTAGGCTACCTGCTCTAACCACTAGGCTACCTTCTCTAACCACTAGGCTACCTGCTCTAACCACTAACCACTAGGCTACCTGCTCTAATCACTAGGCTACCTCCTCTAACCACTAGGCTACCTGCTCTAACCACTAGGCTACCTGGCTCTAATCACTAGGCTACCTGGCTCTAACCACTAGGCTACCTGGCTCTAACCACTAGGCTACCTGCCTCTAACCACTAGGCTACCTGCCTCTAACCACTAGGCTATCTGCCTCTAACCACTAGGCTACTTGCTCTAACCACTAGGCTACCTGCTCTAACCACTAGGCTACCTGGCTCTAACCACTAGGCTACCTGCTCTAACCACTAGGCTACCTGCTCTAACCACTAGGCTACCTTCTCTAACCACTAGGCTACCTGCTCTAACCACTAGGCTACCTTCTCTAACCACTAGGCTACCTTCTCTAACCACTAGGCTACCTGCTCTAACCACAAGGCTACCTTCTCTAACCACTAGGCTACCTGCTCTAACCACTAGGCTACCTGCTCTAACCACTAGGCTACCTTCTCTAACCACTAGGCTACCTGCTCTAACCACTAGGCTACCTGCTCTAACCACTAGGCTACCTTCTCTAACCACTAGGCTACCTGCTCTAATCACTAGGCTACCTGCTCTAACCACTAGGCTACCTTCTCTAACCACTAGGCTACCTTCTCTAACCACTAGGCTACCTGCTCTAACCACTAGGCTACCTGCTCTAACCACTAGGCTACCTGCTCTAACCACTAGGCTACCTTCTCTAACCACTAGGCTACCTGCTCTAACCACTAACCACTAGGCTACCTGCTCTAATCACTAGGCTACCTCCTCTAACCACTAGGCTACCTGCTCTAACCACTAGGCTACCTGGCTCTAATCACTAGGCTTCCTGCTCTGACCACTAGGCTACCTTCTCTAACCACTAGGCTACCTGCTCTAACCACTAGGCTACCTGCTCTAACCACTAGGCTACCTGCTCTAACCACTAGGCTACCTGCTCTAACCACTAGGCTACCTGCTCTAACCACTAGGCTACCTGCTCTTACCACTAGGCTACCTGCTCTAACCACTAGGCTACCTGCTCTAACCACTAGGCTACCTGCTCTAACCACTAGGCTACCTGCTCTAACCACTAGGCTACCTGCTCTAACCACTAGGCTACCTGCTCTTACCACTAGGCTACCTGCTCTAACCACTAGGCTACCTGCTCTTACCACTAGGCTCCCTGCTCTAACCACTAGGCTACCTGCTCTAACCACTAGGCTACCTGCTCTAACCACTAGGCTACCTGCTCTAACCACTAGGCTACCTGCTCTTACCACTAGGCTACCTGCTCTAACCACTAGGCTACCTGCTCTAACCACTAGGCTACCTGCTCTTACCACTAGGCTACCTGCTCTAACCACTAGGCTACCTGCTCTAACCACTAGGCTACCTGCTCTAACCACTAGGCTACCTGCTCTAACCACTAGGCTACCTGCTCTTACCACTAGGCTACCTGCTCTAACCACTAGGCTACCTGCTCTAACCACTAGGCTACCTGCTCTAACCACTAGGCTACCTGCTCTTACCACTAGGCTCCCTGCTCTAACCACTAGGCTACCTGCTCTAACCACTAGGCTACCTGCTCTAACCACTAGGCTACCTGCTCTAACCACTAGGCTACCTGCTCTTACCACTAGGCTACCTGCTCTAACCACTAGGCTACCTGCTCTAACCACTAGGCTACCTGCTCTTACCACTAGGCTACCTGCTCTAACCACTAGGCTACCTGCTCTAACCACTAGGCTACCTGCTCTAACCACTAGGCTACCTGCTCTTACCACTAGGCTACCTGCTCTAACCACTAGGCTACCTGCTCTAACCACTAGGCTACCTGCTCTAACCACTAGGCTACCTGCTCTTACCACTAGGCTACCTGCTCTAACCACTAGGCTACCTGCTCTAACCACTAGGCTACCTGCTCTAACCACTAGGCTACCTGCTCTAACCACTAGGCTACCTGCTCTTACCACTAGGCTACCTGCTCTAACCACTAGGCTACCTGCTCTAACCACTAGGCTACCTGCTCTAACCACTAGGCTACCTGCTCTTACCACTAGGCTACCTGCTCTAACCACTAGGCTACCTGCTCTAACCACTAGGCTACCTGCTCTAACCACTAGGCTACCTGCTCTTACCACTAGGCTACCTGCTCTAACCACTAGGCTACCTGCTCTAACCACTAGGCTACCTGCTCTAACCACTAGGCTACCTGCTCTAACCAGTAGGCTACCTGCTCTAACCACTAGGCTACCTGCTCTAACCACTAGGCTACCTGCTCTAACCACTAGGCTACCTGCTCTAACCACTAGGCTACCTGCTCTAACCACTAACCACTAGGCTACCTGCTCTAACCACTAGGCTACCTGCTCTAACCACTAACCACTAGGCTACCTGCTCTAACCACTAACCACTAGGCTACCTGCTCTAACCACTAACCACTAGGCTACCTGCTCTAACCACTAACCACTAGGCTACCTGCTCTAACCACTAACCACTAGGCTACCTGCTCTAACCACTAACCACTAGGCTACCTGCTCTAACCACTAGGCTACCTGCTCTAACCACTAACCACTAGGCTACCTGCCGCCCCAGTATCCACCTCTGTGTTGATGAGTGTTTGGGTTGAGATATGTGCTCTACAACCCAGTTCTACCCAGCGCTCTCCCTGGTAACCTGCCATTGACACTGTAATTGTATCTTGTAACACTGACAAATACCTGATGTATTGGACAACTTATTCAAGGAGGGAAATCTCTTATTCAAAAAGAGTAAAGCCAGATCAGAGCAGAGGCTTCTGTTTCACATGCTAGCACAGTACTCATCAAGGCTATGTTTATTGAATCTCAAAATAACAAGGCACTCACACTGCAAAAAAAAAATAGCTTACAAAATTCGCATGAACAATTCAGATGAAATGTACTTCATGTATTTATGTTCACATACAGTCAGTAGGCCGACCTACATTCACCGTGCATTGAGATGTTTCTATGTGTATTTATGTTCCCATACAGTCAGTAGGCCGACCTACATTCACCGTGCATTGAGATGTTTCTATGTGTATTTATGTTCCCATACAGTCAGTAGGCCGACCTACATTCACCGTGCATTGAGATGTTTCTATGTGTATTTATGTTCCCATACAGTCAGTAGGCCGACCTACATTCACCGTGCATTGAGATGTTTCTATGTGTATTTATGTTCACATACATCTGACATACACTGAGCGGACAAAACATTAGGAACACCCTCTTCCTGATAATGAGTTGCACCTCCCCCTTTTGCCCTCAGAACAGCTTCAGATGTTTGTGCATGGACCCTACAAAGTGTCGAAAGTGTTCTACAGGGATGCTGACCCATTTCACACTTTAGCAAACGCTCTTATCCAGAGCGACTTGAGTTAAGTGCCTTGCTCAAGGGCACATCGACAGATTTTTCCCCCCTAATATAATAATTCTAAATACTTTACCAGAGAGCTAAACTTAGCATCATAAGCGGCAGGTAGCCTGGGGGGTAGAGCGTTGGACTAGTAACCGAAAAGTTGATAGATCGAATCCCCAGAGCTGAAAAGGTAAACTGTTGTTCTGTTGTCTGTTGTTCTGCCCCTGAACAAGGCAGTTAACCCACTGTTCATAGGCCGTCATTGTAAATAAGATTTTGTTCTTAACTAGTTAAATAAAAATAGCTATGGATTGTTTGCCTATTCCTATTTGGGAAACCAGCCATTTTGGGCAGCGTGCATGGCAATAGACCTCGCTGATTATTGAGTTGTGGCTGTCAGTGAAAAACATCTCAAATGTGTGAAGATAATGTGTCTCGAGACTAATTTAAAAATGTTGCAACAAGAAGTAGGGGAGGGATGTGTCGCGAAGATATGGGCGTCTCTCTCCAGAATGCATGCTCTCAGCTCTACAGAATGCATGCTCTCAGCTCTCCAGAATGCATGCTCTCAGCTCTACAGAATGCATGCTCTCAGCTCTCCAGAATGCATGCTCTCAGCTCTCCAGAATGCATGCTCTCAGCTCTACAGAATGCATGCTCTCAGCTCTACAGAATGCATGCTCTCAGCTCTACAGAATGCATGCTCTCAGCTCTACAGAATGCATGCTCTCAGCTCTACAGAATGCATGCTCTCAGCTCTCCAGAATGCATGCTCTCAGCTCTCCAGAATGCATGCTCTCAGCTCTACAGAATGCATGCTCTCAGCTCTCCAGAATGCATGCTCTCAGCTCTACAGAATGCATGCTCTCAGCTCTCCAGAATGCATGCTCTCAGCTCTACAGAATGCATGCTCTCAGCTCTCCAGAATGCATGCTCTCAGCTCTACAGAATGCATGCTCTCAGCTCTACAGAATGCATGCTCTCAGCTCTCCAGAATGCATGCTCTCAGCTCTACAGAATGCATGTTCTCAGCTCTCCAGAATGCATGCTCTCAGCTCTACAGAATGCATGCTCTCAGCTCTCCAGAATGCATGCTCTCAGCTCTCCAGAATGCATGCTCTCAGCTCTACAGAATGCATGCTCTCAGCTCTACAGAATGCATGCTCTCAGCTCTACAGAATGCATGCTCTCAGCTCTCCAGAATGCATGCTCTCAGCTCTCCAGAATGCATGCTCTCAGCTCTACAGAATGCATGCTCTCAGCTCTCCAGAATGCATGCTCTCAGCTCTACAGAATGCATGCTCTCAGCTCTCCAGAATGCATGCTCTCAGCTCTACAGAATGCATGCTCTCAGCTCTCCAGAATGCATGCTCTCAGCTCTACAGAATGCATGCTCTCAGCTCTACAGAATGCATGCTCTCAGCTCTCCAGAATGCATGCTCTCAGCTCTACAGAATGCATGCTCTCAGCTCTCCAGAATGCATGCTCTCAGCTCTACAGAATGCATGCTCTCAGCTCTCCAGAATGCATGCTCTCAGCTCTCCAGAATGCATGCTCTCAGCTCTACAGAATGCATGCTCTCAGCTCTACAGAATGCATGCTCTCAGCTCTACAGAATGCATGCTCTCAGCTCTACAGAATGCATGCTCTCAGCACTACAGAATGCATGCTCTCAGCTCTACAGAATGCATGCTCTCAGCTCTACAGAATGCATGCTCTCAGCTCTACAGAATGCATGCTCTCAGCTCTACAGAATGCATGCTCTCAGCTCTACAGAATGCATGCTCTCAGCTCTACAGAATGCATGCTCTCAGCTCTACAGAATGCATGCTCTCAGCTCTCCAGAATGCATGCTCTCAGCTCTACAGAATGCATGCTCTCAGCTCTACAGAATGCATGCTCTCAGCTCTACAGAATGCATGCTCTCAGCTCTCCAGAATGCATGCTCTCAGCTCTACAGAATGCATGCTCTCAGCTCTACAGAATGCATGCTCTCAGCTCTACAGAATGCATGCTCTCAGCTCTACAGAATGTTCCCCCTGCGGTCTCCTGACAACTATTGCACATTCATTGTTGTGAATTGTTTGCTCATCGATGGTTTGTTTTGTTCAATTCTCCATCACATATGTAACCAGTAGGCATAGTAGATGTACCGTTCATACCGTCATTGGGTTACATTTCTGTTAATGCATGTATTTACAGTCATTTACCGTTCTCCTTCCCGGAGTGGAAAAACGTTGCTTGCAGAGTTCACATCCTGATACACTTGTGAGAAACAACAAGTACGGGTTTATTTTATATCCATCTGAGAGAGCAATGAGCATGTATGTGGTTTCTCTGTCCTGATAACGTTGAGTCATAGCTCAAGTCAAGACAGATGGAAAGGGAGGCTGAGTAGAGCGATTCATGAGAACCTGCATTTTCATCAGGATATTTTGCTGTTTTTATTTGTCGGCTTCAGGCCTATGTATTCTGTTGTTTATTTGTAGGCTTTAGGACTATGTATTCTGTTGTTTATTTGTAGGCTTTAGGACTATTTATTTTACTGTTTATTTGTAGGCTTCAGGACTATGTATTTTACTGTTTATTTGTCGGCTTCAGGACTATGTATTTTACTGTGTTAAGGTGTTCTTTACGTTTCGTATACTCAGCGTATGTTTATACAGTAAAATCATAAAATCAGTTTTCTCTATGTCTGATCCATAGAGGAGAGAGGAGTTCAGGGGTTAGTCCTGGGGGGCGTCTAGGGTCTCCAGCGTCAGCCACAGCCCCCCCTCGGCCCTGAGCACCAGCTGGGGTAGCCTCCTCACCTCCACCCCCTGGGGTCAAACGGAACCTCCTCAAGGTCAGCGCCACCACCACACGCAGCTCCGCCATGGCAAACTTCTGACCTATACAGTTCCTATAGCACAGAATGATCGGTGATGGTTGATACTGTATCATCATAGCCTGGTCTCCGGATCTGTTTGTACTGTCATGCCATGCACAAGCGGATCAGGGAACAGGTTCTAAACATTAGGCTATGTTATGCCTGGGCTGTGATGCTAATGTGTATAAAGATAATGTCAATTAGAATACACACCTAGGTCCTGAAGAGAAAGGTATGAAGGCATGGGATGAACGGTCCTTTGAGTTGTCAGGGTCGAAGCGCATGGGGTTGTAGACCTGGAGAGAAGAAGAGTGAAATGCCATCAGACTAAAGTGACTGTCAGTGGCACTGTGAGAGGATATTAGGAGCTCGTCAGAGCCCTGAGTGTCGATGGAGTAAACTGTACTAACGTCTGGGTCAGGCCAGATCTCAGGGTTGTGATGGGTCCCATAGATGCTCACCAGACAGATGCTACCTGAGGTGGGAAAAGACATTAGACATTAGTATTAGAAACGCACAGGCTCCGCCCACCTGAAGATCTGTCTTCTTCAGCTATCTATATTTCCTGTGTTTACATTGCCTTTCCGTTTAGCCTATAAGAACGCTAAAGCTTCGTCGGGGATTTAACGCACCGTCTCCACACGTACAGTACCAGTCAAAAGTTTGGACACACCTACTCATTCCGGGGTTTTTCTCTTTGCATATTTGAGCTGTTCTTGCCTTAATATGGACTTGGTCTTTTACCAAATAGGCCTATCTTCTGTATACCACCCTTACCTTGTCACAACACAACTGATTGGCTGAAAACGAAAGAAATTCCACAAATTAATTTTTTACAAGGAACACCTGTTAATTTAAATGCATTCCAGGTGACTAGCTCATGAAGCTGGTTGAGAGAATGCCCAGCGTGTGCAAAACTGTCATCAAGGCAACTTTGAAGAAACTCAAATATAAAATATATTTTGATTTGTTTAACACTTGTTTGGTTTCTACATGATTCCATATGTGTTATTTCATAGTTTTGATGTCTTCACTCTATTCTACAATGTAGAAAATTGTAAAAAATAAAGAAAAACCCTTGAATGAGTAGGTGTGTCCAAACTTTTGACTGGTATTGTATGTCAGAAAAAAAGAGAATTACATTTTTCGTGGAATTCAAAAAGGTTACAATTTAACATAGTTGAAATATTTACAAATTAGATCCGCTGAAATGAAAGCAACTTCTGAAAATAAACACTCAAATTGTTTAAGTAAAGAATGTTAAGATAGGTGTAATCTAGACCCAAGAGTGTTGATTTCTAATCAGAGTGTATCCTGCTATCTACACATTTGTTGAATTATGCAACGGAACGTGACAACAACAGTAATTCATGAGGCAGTCTAGACAGAGCAGGCAGTCTAGACAGAGCAGGCAGTCTAGACAGAGCAGGTAGTCTAGACAGAGCAGGCAGGGTACACAGAGCAGGTAGTCTAGACAGAGCAGGCAGGGTACACAGAGCAGGTAGTCTAGACAGAGCAGGCAGGGTAGACAGAGCAGGTAGTCTAGACAGAGCAGGTAGTCTAGACAGAGCAGGTAGGGTAGACAGAGCAGGCAGGATAGACAGAGCTGGTAGTCTAGACAGAGCAGGTAGTCTAGACAGAGCAGGTAGGGTAGACAGAGCAGGTAGTCTAGACAGAGCAGGTAGTCTAGACAGAGCAGGTAGTCTAGACAGAGCAGGTAGGGTAGACAGAGCAGGTAGTCTAGACAGAGCAGGTAGGGTAGACAGAACAGGTAGGGTAGACAGAACAGGTAGTCTAGACAGAGCAGGTAGTCTAGACAGAGCAGGTAGGGGAGACAGAGAAAGTGTTTGGTGGTTGTAGCCCTGTTCCTCCCCTTTTAGTCTGACCCGTCCCCCTCATCCTGTAGTATGACCTGTCCCCCTCCCCTGTGGTATGACCCGTCCCCCTGCCCTCACCCTGTGGTATGACCTGTCCCCCTCACCCTGTGGTATGACCTGTCCCCATCACCCTGTGGTATGACCCGTCCCCCTCACCCTGTGGTATGACCCGTCCCCCTGCCCTCACCCTGTGGTATGACCCGTCCCCTCACCCTGTGGTATGACCCGTCACCCTCACCCTGTGGTATGACCCATCCCCCTCACCCTGTGGTATGACCCGTCCCCCTCACCCTGTGGTATGATCCGTCCCCCTCACCCTGTGGTATGATCCGTCCCCCTCACCCTGTGGTGTGACCCATCCCCCTCACCCTGTGGTATGACCCGTCCCCCTCACCCTGTGGTATGACCCGTCCCCCTCACCCTGTGGTATGACCCATCCCCCTCACCCTGTGGTATGACCTGTCCCATCCCCCTCACCCTGTGGTATGACCCGTCCCCCTCACCCTGTGGTATGACCCGTCCCCTCACCCTGTGGTATGACCCGTCCCCCCCCCTCACCCTGTGGTATGACCCATCCCCCTCCCCTCACCCTGTGGTATGACCCGTCCCCCTCCCCTCACCCTGTGGTATGACCCGTCCCCCTCACCCTGTGGTACGACCTGTCCCCCTCCCCTGTGGTATGACCCGTCCCCTCACCCTGTGGTATGACCCGTCCCCTCACCCTGTGGTATGACCCGTCCCCTCACCCTGTGGTATGACCCATCCCCCTCACCCTGTGGTATGACCCGTCCCCCTCACCCTGTGGTATGACCCATCCCCCTCACCCTGTGGTATTACCCGTCCCCCTCACCCTGTGGTATGACCCGTCCCCCTCACCCTGTGGTATGACCCGTCCCCCTCCCCTCACCCTGTGGTATGACCCGTCCCCCTCACCCTGTGGTATGACCCGTCCCCATCCCCCTCACCCTGTGGTATGACCCGTCCACCTGGCACCGTCATGTCCTTCGTGTATCGTCTGGTGACAGCAGACACGGGGGAGTGCAGTCTCAGAGACTCTTTAATACACATGGTGGTGAAGGGGAGGCTGCTCAGGTCCTCCCTGCAGAAACACAACACACCAGTCATTCTTTTATGGATCATTCACACATACAGAAAGGACTGGTCTGTTTTGAGAGTCTTGGCCCACAGAGATCCCCAGACTACTCTTATTAAAGTGGTATCCTCTCTGTGGTTTTGAGTGTCTTGGCCCACAGAGATCCCAGACTACTCTTATTAAAGTGGTATCCTCTCTGTGGTTTTGAGTGTCTTGGCCCACAGAGATCCCCAGACTACTCTTATTAAAGTGGTATCCTCTCTGTGGTTTTGAGTGTCTTGGCCCACAGAGATCCCCAGACTACTCTTATTAACGTGGTATCCTCTCTGTGGTTTTGAGTGTCTTGGCCCACAGAGATCCCCAGACTACTCTTATTAAAGTGGTATCCTCTCTGTGGAATTTGAGAGTCTTGGCCTACAGAGATCCAAGACTACTCTTATTAATGTGGTATCCTCTCTGTGGTTTTGAGTGTCTTGGCCCACAGAGATCCCCAGACTAGTCTTATTAAAGTGGTATCCTCTCTGTGGTTTTGAGTGTCTTGGCCCACAGAGATCCAAGACTCCTCTTATTAACGTGGTATCCTCTCTATGGTTTTGAGAGTCTTGGCCTACAGAGATCCAAGACTCCTCTTATTAACGTGGTATCCTCTCTGTGGTTTTGGGATTCTTGGCCCACAGAGATCCAAGACTCCTCTTATTAAATTGGTATCATCTCCTTGTAAAGAATCATATAAATCATATAAAGAACTAGACCGATGAGAGAACATTCCTGCCATGTTGAGATGAGGAGAGGATGGAACTTTTCATTATTACAAATGTGACCTATTTGAGAAAGGCCTGTGGTATCAACCGTCCCCTCCCCTCGCCCTGTGGTATGACCCATCCCCTTCCCCTCGCCCTGTGGTATGACCCGTCCCCCTTCCCCTCGCCCTGTGGTATGACCCGTCCCCCTTCCCCTCGCCCTGTGGTATGACCCGTCCCCCTCCCCTCACCCTGTGGTATGACCCGTCCCCCTCCCCTCACCCTGTGGTATGACCCGTCCCCCTGCCCTCGCCCTGTGGTATGACCCGTCCCCCTCCCCTCACCTTGTGGTATGATCCGTCCCCCTGCCCTCACCTTGTGGTATGACCCGTCCCCCCTCCCCTCACCCTGTGGTATGACCCATCCCCCTGCCCCCACCCTGTGGTATGACCCGTCCCCCTCCCCTCACCCTGTGGTATGACCCGTCCCCCTGCCCCCACCCTGTGGTATGACCCGTCCCCCTGCCCCCACCCTGTGGTATGACCCGTCCCCCTGCCCCCACCCTGTGGTATGACCCGTCCCCCTCCCCTCACCTTGTGGTATGACCCGTCCCCTCCCCTCACCCTGTGGTATGACCCGTCCCCCTCCCCCCACCCTGTGGTATGACCCGTCCCCCTCACCCTGTGGTATGACCCGTCCCCCTCCCCTCACCCTGTGGTATGACCCGTCTCCCTCACCCTGTGGTATGACCCGTCCCCCTCCCCTCACCCTGTGGTATGACCCGTCCCCCTGCCCTCGCCCTGTGGTATGACCCGTCCCCCTCCCCTCACCTTGTGGTATGATCCGTCCCCCTGCCCTCACCTTGTGGTATGACCCGTCCCCCTCCCCTCACCCTGTGGTATGACCCATCCCCCTGCCCCCACCCTGTGGTATGACCCGTCCCCTCCCCCTCACCCTGTGGTATGACCCGTCCCCCTGCCTTCACCCTGTGGTATGACCCGTCCCCCTGCCCCCACCCTGTGGTATGACCCGTCCCCCTGCCCCCACCCTGTGGTATGACCCGTCCCCCTCCCCTCACCTTGTGGTATGACCCGTCCCCCTCCCCTCACCCTGTGGTATGACCCGTCCCCCTCCCCCCCCACCCTGTGGTATGACCCGTCCCCCTCACCCTGTGGTATGACCCGTCCCCCTCCCCTCACCCTGTGGTATGACCCGTCTCCCTCACCCTGTGGTATGACCAGTCCCCCTCACCCTGTGGTATGACCCGTCCCCCTGTGGTATGACCCGTCCCCCTGCCCCCACCCTGTGGTATGACCCGTCCCCCTGCCCTCACCCTGTGGTATGACCCGTCCCCTGACAGAAACAAAGGCAGACAGGCAAGCAGACAGACGGACGGACAGACAGACAGACAGACAGACGGACGGACGGACGGACGGACGGGTGCTGACCAGTCTAAGTCCTCTGTCTTTCGGTCTTGTAGCAGGTCGTTGACCTCGGCTCTACAGCGGTCCTGGTGGTCCTGATGCTGAGACAGGTTATACAGAACCCAGCTGATCCCGCTGGCCGTGGTGTCATGACCTGAGAGAGAAGAAAGTCTCAAAGTGGTTTATGATAGGATATACTGCCAGGGTAAATACAGTAGTTTATGATAGGATATACTGCCAGGGTAAATACAGTAGAGGATATACTGCCAGGGTAAATACAGTAGTTTATGATAGGATATACTGCCAGGGTAAATACAGTAGTTTATGATAGGATATACTGCCAGGGTAAATACAGTAGTTTATGATAGGATATACTGCCAAGGTAAATACAGTAGAGGATATACTGCCAGGGTAAATACAGTAGTTTATGATAGGATATACTGCCAGGGTAAATACAGTAGTTTATGATAGGATATACTGCCAGGGTAAATACAGTAGTTTATGATAGGATATACTGCCAGGGTAAATACAGTAGTTTATGATAGGATATACTGCCAAGGTAAATACAGTAGAGGATATACTGCCAGGGTAAATACAGTAGTTTATGATAGGATATACTGCCAGGGTAAATACAGTAGTTTATGATAGGATATACTGCCAGGGTAAATACAGTAGTTTATGATAGGATATACTGCCAGGGTAAATACAGTAGTTTATGATAGGATATACTGCCAGGGTAAATACAGTAGTTTATGATAGGATATACTGCCAGGGTAAATACAGTAGAGGATATGGTGGATCTGAACACTCGAGGATAACCTCCAAACATGAAAGTGTCTGCCTCTGCTTTTATCTCCTCATCTGTGAGACCATGACCATCCTCATCCTTTGACAGCAGTAACAAATCAATGAAGTCTGCTACTCTTTTCTTCTTCTTCTCCTCCCCTCCTGTGGTGTCAGTGTGGCTCTCTGGCTCTCCCCGGTGGAGAAGCTGTGCTCTGCGCTCCTGGACAACAGTCCTGGTGAACCTGTGTATAGGGTTGTAAGAACTTGAGTTACTTTCTGAAAATGCCAAAGTATTCCAGACATACTGTTTGGAGGAATCTTGGATTTCCAGTTTCCAGGTATCTTCCAAAAGGAATTTCAGGAAAACCTTGGAATTTCAGGGAAATGTTCAGCCAATCTTCTTACCCGTGTACTACACTACAGGCCTGTTTGAAGCGCTGTCCCTCTGGGGACCTCCAGTACAGACAGTCCCAGTGGTGCAGGATACGTCCTCTCCGCTCGATCACCAGGGTACTCAGCTCAAAAATGGCTGCAATGTACTCACTGGAACTCCTGGACGAAAGGAAAGGAGCCATCAGACATAGTTAGATAGAGGAGGGAGGATGGAGACAGGGTTAGATAGAGGAGGGAGGATGGAGACAGGGTTAGATAGAGGAGGGAGGATGGAGACAGGGTTAGATAGAGGAGGGAGGATGGAGACAGGGTTAGATAGAGGAGGGAGGATGGAGACAGGGTTAGATAGGAGGGAGACAGGGTTAGATGGATGGAGACAGGGTTAGATAGAGGAGGGAGGATGGAGACAGGGTTACATAGAGGAGGGAGGATGGAGACAGTGTTAGATGGAGGATGGAGACAGGGTTAGATAGAGGAGGGAGGATGGAGACAGGGTTAGATAGAGGAGGAGGATGGAGACAGGGTTAGATAGAGGAGGGAGGGTAGAGACAGGGTTAGATAGAGGAGGGAGGGTAGAGACAGGGTTAGATAGAGGAGGGAGGGTAGAGACAGGGTTAGATAGAGGGAGGATGGAGACAGGGTTAGATAGAGGGAGGATGGAGACAGGGTTAGAGAGGAGGGAGGATGGAGACAGGGTTAGATAGAGGAGGGAGGGTGTAGACAGGGTTAGATAGAGGAGGGAGGGTAGAGACAGGGTTAGATAGAGGAGGGAGGGTAGAGACAGGGTTAGATAGAGGGAGGATGGAGACAGGGTTACATAGAGGAGGGACGATGGAGACAGGGTTACATAGAGGAGGGACGATGGAGACAGGGTTACATAGAGGAGGGACGATGGAGACAGGGTTAGATAGAGGAGGGAGAGAGGAGACAGGGTTAGATAGGAGGGAGACAGGGTTAGATAGAGGAGGGAGGATGGAGACAGGGTTAGATAGAGGAGGGAGGATGGAGACAGGGTTAGATAGAGGAGGGAGGGTAGAGACAGGGTTAGATAGAGGAGGGAGGGTAGAGACAGGGTTAGATAGAGGAGGGAGGGTAGAGACAGGGTTAGATAGAGGAGGGAGGGTAGAGACAGGGTTAGATAGAGGAGGGAGGGTAGAGACAGGGTTACATAGAGGAGGGAGGATGGAGACAGGGTTACATAGAGGAGGGAGGATGGAGACAGGGTTACATAGAGGAGGGAGGATGGAGACAGGGTTAGATAGAGGAGGGAGGGTAGAGACAGGGTTAGATAGAGGAGGGAGGGTAGAGACAGGGTTAGATAGAGGAGGGAGGGTAGAGACAGGGTTAGATAGAGGAGGGAGGGTAGAGACAGGGTTAGATAGAGGGAGGATGGAGACAGGGTTACATAGAGGAGGGAGGATGGAGACAGGGTTACATAGAGGAGGGAGGATGGAGACAGGGTTAGATAGAGGAGGGAGAGGGAGACAGGGTTAGATAGGAGGAGACAGGGTTAGATAGAGGAGGGAGGAGGGAGACAGGGTTAGATAGAGGAGGGAGGAGGGAGACAGGGTTAGATAGAGGAGGGAGGATGGAGACAGGGTTAGATAGAGGAGGGAGGATGGAGACAGGGTTAGATAGAGGAGGGAGGGTAGAGACAGGGTTAGATAGAGGAGGGAGGGTAGAGACAGGGTTAGATAGAGGAGGGAGGGTAGAGACAGGGTTAGATAGAGGGAGGATGGAGACAGGGTTACATAGAGGAGGGAGGATGGAGACAGGGTTAGATAGAGGAGGGAGAGAGGAGACAGGGTTAGATAGGAGGGAGACAGGGTTAGATAGAGGAGGGAGGATGGAGACAGGGTTAGATAGAGGAGAGAGGATGGAGACAGGGTTAGATAGAGGAGGGAGGATGGAGACAGGGTTAGATAGAGGAGGGAGGATGGAGACAGGGTTAGATAGAGGAGGGAGGGTAGAGACAGGGTTAGATAGAGGAGGGAGGGTAGAGACAGGGTTAGATAGAGGAGGGAGGGTAGAGACAGGGTTAGATAGAGAAGGGAGGGTAGAGACAGGGTTAGATAGAGGAGGGAGGGTAGAGACAGGGTTAGATAGAGGAGGGAGGATGGAGACAGGGTTAGATAGAGGAGAGAGGATGGAGACAGGGTTAGATAGAGGAGGGAGGATGGAGACAGGGTTAGATAGAGAGGGAGGGTTTAGATAGAGGAGGGAGGGTAGCGACAGGGTTAGATAGAGGAGGGAGGATGGAGACAGGGTTAGATAGAGGAGAGAGGATGGAGACAGGGTTAGATAGAGGAGGGAGGATGGAGACAGGGTTAGATAGAGGAGGGAGGATGGAGACAGGGTTAGATAGAGGAGGGAGGGTAGAGACAGGGTTAGATAGAGGAGGGAGGGTAGCGACAGGGTTAGATAGAGGAGGGAGGGTAGCGACAGGGTTAGATAGAGGAGGGAGGATGGAGACAGGGTTAGATAGAGGAGGAGGGTAGAGGGGAGAATGGAGACAGAGTTACATAGAGGAGGGAGGGTGGAGGGGACTATGGTTACTGGGCTCTTGTCTCAGTATCAGAGGTAGAAGGTTACTGGACTCTTGTCTCAGTAACAGAGGTAGAAGGTTACTGGGCTCTTGTTTCAGTCAGTATCAGAGGTAGAAGGTTACTGGACTCTTGTCTCAGTATCAGAGGTAGAAGGTTACTGGACTCTTGTCTCAGTCAGTAACAGAGGTAGAAGGTTACTGGGCTCTTGTCTCAGTCAGTAACAGAGGTAGAAGGTTACTGGGCTCTTGTCTCAGTATCAGAGGTAGAAGGTTACTGGGCTCTTGTTTCAGTCAGTAACAGAGGTAGAATGTTACTGGGCTCTTGTTTCAGTCAGTATCAGAGGTAGAAGGTTACTGGGCTCTTGTCTCTTGTCTCAGTCAGTAACAGAGGTAGAAGGTGACTGGGCTCTTGTCTCAGTCAGTAACAGAGATAGAAGGTTACTGGACTCTTGTCTCAGTATCAGAGGTAGAAGGTTACTTGTAATATTAAACATAGACTACTCACTCCTGGCAGTTGCTGTTGTAGCTGAAGGTACATCTGAGCAGACTGTCCAGAGTCATCAGGCTGATGTGATTGAACATGTCCTGGCGGCTCTCTCCCTCGGCCACCAGGCGGCGCCACTTAGACTGACGCCAACCAACAGGGGAGAGGCCATAGAGTTAATTAGAGGAGTCATCTTTGTATCTGTGCTATTAAGGTGTCTGTGACAGAACCTCAGTGTTACTGAGTTCTATCTCCATTTTGAAGTAGTCCATTTTCTTATTTCTTCGTGTTTTTAAAAAGCCTAAAGCTAATATTGGTGATTTACAGCCACCTGCAGTGCTGGAGTCCTGAATCATATCTTGTGTCATTTACTTATTGTGGCCACTAGATGGCAGTGATATAGCTTAAAGCCATTTACAAACACTGCAACCAGGCGACAATGCTCTGATATTTGGCTGGTCACTTAGAACCCATAGGAATCCCCACCAAGTTGACTTCTTTAAAATGGTGGAATCACTCAATGGCAATGTACATGCTAAAGTGGGTTATGTCCATAACAAGTCGTCCAACTAACTCTATGGGAGACATTTTTGTTGCCTACCTCACCACATCGCCACACTACCTCTTACATTCTTACACCAGGTGAGACTGGTGGGAGGAGCTATAGGAGGACGGGCTCATTGTAATAGCTGGAATTGAACAGATATAGCTCCTCCCACCAGCCACCTCTGTCTGACACACTGTATCTGAAACCTAATCATCTGAAACCCAACCAAAACAAAAAGCAAATGCATCAAACTAATTTGATGTAGTCATTGGTTGCTATTAATACCGGACCAAATACTTAACTTTTTACTAGTTCGCTCCCCTGAAATGAGAGGTCTATGTACAAAAACTGCTGTAATTTCTAAACTCTTCACCCGATATGGATCCAAAGTTTTCAAGTATAGAGCTAAAATAAGTACAAAATACTTCACTGTCCCAATAATTACGGAGGGCAGTTTAAAAACAGAGAAGCTGATGCAAAAAAAATTAACTTGTAAACTATACTACTTGTTTCTCTAACATATTTAATGGGCCAAATGAGTTGATTTCTTGATTGCTACTTAAATGAACCCACGTAATGGCTGCTGTTGCTCCATAGACTCACATGCATGATGTTGGAGGAGTGGTTGAAGATCTTCACATAGTTCTTGAGGATGTCGAAGTGGAATGCAGGAGTGAGTAGACGTCTACGACGAGACCAGTCCTCTCCGTTACTCAGGAGAAGACTCTGTCCTGTATGACAATATTACTGGAACTGTGACCAGGATAGAGGATCTGAGAGTACTGTATATAGTATAGGAAATATTCCTGTGACTGTCACTAGGACAGAGGATCTGAGAGTACTGTATATAGTATAGGAAATATTACTGTGACTGTCACTAGGACAGAGGATCCTAAAGTACTGTATATAGTATAGGAAATATTCCTGTGACTGTCACTAGGACAGAGGATCTGAGAGTACTGTATATAGTATAGGAAATATTCCTTTGACTGTGAGAGAGGATTTGATTTGAGAGTGTATTGCATGGGGTAAAGTAAATGAGAGGTGTTCATGTTTTGTACTTACCCAGCCATGGTCTCAGGAACCCATAGAAAAGCTCATCTTTGACTGTGATGGAAGCTGCAAGGATGGAAAAAATGGTGAAGGCGATTCAGAAAAATAGTCACTGTAGGTCTACTTGCTAAGGAGAAAAGCCAGACAGCATGGCAGCAGGAAGTAGAGATGTAGAGGGTACGGCAGCACCACCTGGTGGTGGGATGGTAAAACCATGCGAGGGAGTCATTTTTTTCACAAGCCTTTTTCTCGTG
>NW_024607725.1:0-35279 GCF_018296145.1 Oncorhynchus tshawytscha | reverse complement strand
TCCCTGTGATCTGGGTGAAGAGGAGGCAAAGAAAGAGGGGCCAAAGGTCAGACTGTCTTCTGAGAATTCGTAGGCAATCAAATAAACGCCCACTTCCCTCCATTCTGCTCGCAAACGTGCAATCTTAGGAGAATAAAATCTCGAGTTATGTGGAAGATTAAACTACCAACGGGACATTAAAAACTGTAACATCTTATGCTTCACGGAGTTGTGGCTGAATGACAACAATATCAACATACAGCTGGCTGGTTATACAATGTGCCGACAGGATAGAACAGCGGCGTCTGGTAAGACAAGGGGCGGCGGTCTATGTATTTCTGCAAACAACAGCTGGTGCACGATACCTAAGGAAGTCTCAAGCTATTGCTCACCTGAGGTAGAGTATCTCATGACAAGCTGTAGACCACACTACCTACCGAGAGAGTTTTCATCTGTCTTCCTTGTAGCTGTTTACATACCACCACAGCCAGAGGCTGGCACTAAGACACCATAAGCAAACAAGAAAACGCTCACCCAGAGACGGCGCTCCTAGTAGCCGGGGACTTTAATGCAAGGAAACTTAAATCTGTTTTACCAAATTTCTATCAGCATGCTAAATGTGCAACCAGAGGAAAAATAACTCTGGATCACCTATACTCCACACACAGAGATGCATACAAACCTCTCCCTAACCCTCCGTTTGGCAAATCTGACCATAATTCTATCCTCCTGATTCCTTCTTACAAGCAAAAATTAAAGCTGGAAGCACCAGTGACTAGATCAATAAAAAGTGGTCAGAGGAAGCAGATGCTAAGCTACAGGACTGTTTGCTAGCACAGACTGGAATATGTTACGGGATTCCTCCAATGGCATTGAGGAGTACACCACATCAGTCACTGGCTTCATCAATAAGTGCATCGATGACATCGTCCTCACAGCGACTTTACGTACCCCAACCAGAAGCCACGGATTACAGGCAGCATCCGCACTGAGCTAAAGGCTAGAGCTGCCGCTTTCAAGGATTGGGACTCTAACCCGGAAGCTTATAAGAAATCCTGCTATGCCCTTCAACGAACCATCAAACAGCCAAAGCTTCAACACAGGACTAAGATCGAATCGTACAACAGCGGCTCTGACGCTTGTCGGATGTGGCAGGGCTTGCAAACCATTACAGACTACAAAGGGAAGCACAGCCGAGAAATGCCCAGTGACACAAGCCTACCAGATGAGCTAAACTACTTCTATGCTCATTTAGAGGCAAATAACACTGAAACTTGCATGAGAGCACCAGCTGTTCCGGAAGACTGTGTGATCACGCGTGATCATGCGCTGACCAACTGGCAAGTGTCTTCACTGACATTTTAACCTCTCCTGTCTGAGTATGTAATACCAACATGTTTTAAGCAGACCACCATAGTGCCTGTGCCCAAGAACACTAAGGAAACCTGCCTAAATGAATACCGACCCTTAGCACTCACGTCTGTAGCCATGAAGTGCTTTGAAAAGCTGGTCATGGCTCACATCAACACCATCATCCCAGAAACCCTAGACCCACTCCAATTTGCATACCGCCCCAACAGATCCACAGATGATGCAATCTATATTGCACTCCACACTGCCCTTTCCCAGCTTGACAAAAGGAACACCTATGTGAGAATGACCTCAGCTGAGCGTTCAACACCATAGAGCCCTCAAAGCTCATCAAAAAGCTAAGGACCCTGGGACTAAACACCTCCCTCTGTAACTGGATCCTGGACTTCCTGACGGGCAGTCCCAGGTGGTATGGATAGGTAACAACATGTCTGCCACGCTGATCCACAACACAGCAGCCACTCAGGGAGCGTGCTCAGGCCCCTCCTGTACTCCCTGTTCACTCATGATTGCACGGCCAGGCACAATCATCAAATTTGACGATAACAGTGGTAGGCCTGATCACCGACAACAAAGAGACAGCCTATAGGTATGAGGTCAGAGACCTGGCCTTGTGGTGCCAGGACAACAACCTCTCTCTCAACGTGATCAAGACAAAGGAGATGATTGTGGACTACAGGAAAAGAGGACCGAGCATGCCCCCATTCTCATCGACGGGGCTGCAGTGGAGCAGGTTGAGAGCTTCAAGTTCCTTGGTGTCCACATCACCAACAAACTAACATGGTCCAAGCACACCAAGACAGTCGTGAATAGGGCACGTCAAAACCTATTTCCCCTCAGGAGACTGAAAAGATTTGGCATGGGTCCTCAGATCCTCAAAGGTTTTACAGCTGCACCCTTGAGAGCATCCTGACTGATTGCGTCACTGCCTGGTATGGCAACTGCTCGGCCTCCGACCGCAAGGCACTACAGAGGGTTGTGCGAACGGCCCAGTACATCACTGGGGCCAAGCTTCCTGCCACACCAGGACCTCTATACCAGGTGGTGTCAGAGGAAGGCCCTAAAAAACTGTCAAAGACTCCAGCCACCGTAGTCATAGACTGTGCTCTCTGCTACCGCACGGCAAGTGGTACCAGAAGTGCCAAGTCTAGGTCCAAGAGGCTTCTACACAGCTTCTACCCCCAAGCCATAAGACTCTCGAACATCTAGTCAAATGTCTACCCAGACTATTTGCAATGCCCCCCCATCTTTACACCACTGCTACCTTCTGTTGTCATCTTTACATAGTCACTTTAATAACTCTACCTACATGTATATACTACCTCAACTAACCGGATCCCCCGCACATTGACTCTGTTTCGGTACCCCCCTTGCTATTGTTATTTTACTGCTGCTCTTTAATTACTTGTTACTTTTATCTCTTATTCTTATCCGTATTTTTTTTTAAACTGCACTGTTGGTTAGTGGCTCGTAAGTAAGCATTTCACTGGTTTTCAAGGTCTACACATGTTGTATTCGGCGCATGCGACAAATAAAATGTGATTTGATTTTGATGTCATTGTAAAATGACGGGAACAGATTGCATACCGCTTGTACTTGTGTTATGCTTAATGAGGCCTATTGGCTGACGGTATTCCTACAATCAGGATATAGGACAATTTGAGGAAAACCAAGAGGCTAGCAACTATTTTCCGTTCAAACCTTACCTCAATCATGTCACATATTTTGTTAGAAACCAATGATACGCAGCCCCATGTACGGACACCAACTCTCCTACTCTAATCTGAGCAAACACAGCATTCATCATGGCCGCCGACTGTCTGACCCAGTGTGAAGGTGTTCTTATCTCGAACTCCTCTGATCAAAACAACCAGATATGTATCCTCCATCCTCCAAACGGAACCAATCCACAATCACCTCTGCATAATGGCTTGGGATAATCACAGGAGACCCTGGGGCTAATACCACACCGGGTTTCTGATTTCTCCCATAAATCGTCATAAAGCATCCTCAAGCATCCTCCTGACTTCAGATAGATTACCTGTCTGTGCATTAAGCATAACTTAGACCACGTCTGAGACCACAGAAGACGCCAGCACACTGGCTGCTTAAGAGGGAGACGCTACATCTAGCTCCATCCTTGGCCTCTTCAAAACCACAGGGCTATTACGGCTGCCTGTTAAAAGCTTTGAGGGAGCGAGACGTCCACTCCACACAGTCAAAGTCAGAGGGAAACAGAGGGGAAAGCGAAGCGCCCCGTGCCAAGGTGACTGAACCCATTTGTATCTCTGTCTCCATCCTGCATTCCACTTCTGATGCAACCAGTCCGAGGTCTCTAGGGCTGTTTTACAACAACTTCATTAACTGCTATGAGATGAAGAACTTTGTACTTTGTTCTCAGCATTGTGGGAGTAGAAGGTGGAGGGTAAACAGCACTATATTAGTGTAGTACCTGAGAGTCCAAGGTCACATTACACTTGGAACTTTGCTCTCAAAGTTAACTCTTCATCTTGATATCTGCATCTATAATAGAGAAATTAGTATAGCATCCCAATAGCAATGTATTGACTCTAACGTAATGGCAAGGAAGGGGATCAAACCATTGTGAAAGCAATGCTAAGTAATCAGTTGGTATGCCCTGCATTGGCTAATGTCCCCGGACTGTGTTTGAGAGAGTTTAGGATATATGAAAGAAGAAGAGTCAGTAGGGAAGATTGGTCATTAAGAGAGGAGAGGTACAAATCTAATAAACAGGAGCCACCCCCGGATCAATGGCCTCGATTGGAAGGCGATGGATTTCAAATTATAACCAGCCTGCTCATTATTGGCTGAGTAAGCGTCCACTCGCTACTTCCCCCTCTTTCCTGTTCCTATATAGGAGTGCGGTGAGGGATGACTTCTACCCAGTGGGTGCACACACACACGTAAACACAAACAGACCCTGTTCATAACACTCTCAGAACCAATGGATTGAGAATGGATCAGTGGAGTGTTTGTATGTATGTATGTATGTATATATGTATGTATGTATGTATGTATGTATGTATGTATGTATGTATGTATGTATGTGTGTGTGTGTGTGTGTGTGTGTGTGTGTGTACGGTAGGTGGCTGGAGGAGGTTGGGGGAGCGAATGGCGACGTTCCCCCACTTACAGTGGGGAGAATAAGTAGTTGATACACTGCCGATTTTGCAGGTTTTCCTACTTACAAAGCATGTAGAGGTCTGTAATTTTTATCATAGGTACACTTCAACTGTAAGAGACGGAATCTAAAACAAAAATCCAGAAACTCACATTGAATGATTTTTAAGTAATTAATTTGCATTTTATTGCATGACATAAGTATTTGATACATCAGAAAAGCAGAACTTAATATTTGGTACAAAAACCTTTGTTTGCAATTACAGAGATCATACGTTTCCTGTAGTCCTTGACCAGGTTTGCACACAATGCAGCAGGGATTTTGGCCCACTCCTCCATACAGACCTTCTCCAGATCCTTCAGGTTTCGGGGCTGTCACTTGGCAATACGGACGTTCAGCTCCCTCCAAAGATTGTCTATTGAGTTCAGGTCTGGAGACTGGCTAGACCACTCCAGGACCTTGAGATGCCTCTTACGGAGCCACTCCTTAGTTGCCCTGGCTGTGTGTTTCGGGTCGTTGTCGTGCTGGAAGACCCAGCCACGACCCATCTTCAATACTCTTACTCAGGGAAGGAGGTTGTTGGCCAAGATCTCACGATACATGGCCCCATCCATCCTCCCCTCAATACGGTGCAGTTGTCCTGTCCCCCTTGCAGAAAAGCATCCCCAAAGAATTATGTTTCCACCTCCATGCTTCACGGTTGGGATGGTGTTCTTGGGGTTGTACTCATCCTTCTTCTTCCTCCAAACACGGCGAGTGGAGTTTAGACCAAAAGGCTCTATTTTTGTCTCATCAGACCACATGACCTTCTCCCATTCCTCCTCTGGATCATCCAGATGGTCATTGGCAAACTTCAGACGGGCCTGGACATGCGCTGGCTTGAGCAGGGGGACCTTGCGTGCGCTGCAGGATTTTAATCCATGATGGCTTAGTGTGTTACTAATGGTTTTCTTTGAGACTGTGGTCCCAGCTCTCTTCAGGTCATTGACCAGGTCCTGCCGTGTAGTTCTGGGCTGATCCCTCACCTTCCTCATGATCATTGATGCCCAACAAGGTGAGATTTTGCATGGAGCCCCAGACCAAGGGTGATTGACCGTCATCTTGAACTTCTTCCATTTTCTAATAATTGCACCAACAGTTGTTGCCTTCTCACCAAGCTGCTTGCCTATTGTCATGTAGCCCATCCCAGCCTTGTGCAGGTCTACAATTTTATCCCTGATGTCCTTACACAGACAATACAGGTAATGAGTGGAGAACAGGAGGGCTTCTTAAAGAAAAACTAACAGGTCTGTGAGAGCCGAATTCTTACTGGTTGGTAGGTGATCAAATACTTATCTCTCTCTCTCCACTACTCCCCCTCTCTCTCTCTCCACTACTCTCTCCACTCTCCCCCCTCTCTCTCCACTACTCCTCTCTCTCTCCACTCTCCCCCTCTCTCTCTCCACTACTCTCTCTCCACTCTCCCCTCTCTCCACTACTCTCCCTCTCTATCTCCACCCTCTCTCTCTCTCTCCACTACTCCCCTCTCTCTCTCTCTCCACTACTCCCCTCTCTCTCTCTCTACTACTCCCCCTCTCTCTCTCTCCCTCTCCCCCTCTCTCTCTCCACTACTCTCTCCCTCTCCCCCTCTCTCTCCACTACTCCCTCTCTCTCTCCACTCTCCCCCTCTCTCTCTCCACTACTCTCCATCCACTCTCCCCCTCTCTCTCTCTCTCCACTACTTCCTCTCTCTCTCCCCTCCCCCCTCTCTCTCTCCACTACTCTCTCTCTCCCTGTCCCCCTCTCTATCTCCACTCTCCCCCTCTCCCACTCTCCCCCTCTCTATCTCCACTCTCCCCCCTCTCTCTCTCTCCACTACTCCCCTGCTCTCTCCACTCTCCCCCTCTCTCTCTCCACTACTCACTCCCTCTCTCTCTCCACTACTCCCCCCACTCTCTCTCTCCACTATTCCCCATCTCTATCTTCACCCCCCTCTCTCTCTCGCCACTACTCCCTCTCTCTCCCTCTCTCCCTCTCCCCCTCTCTCCCTCTCCCCCTCTCTCTGTCCCTACTCCCCTCTCTCTCCCTCTCTCCCCTCTCTCTCTCTCCCTCACTCTCTCTCTCCCACTCTCCCCCTCTCTCCACTACTCTCCCTCTCTATCTCTCCTCCCTCTCCTCTCTCTCTCCACTACTCCCCTCTCTCCCTCTCTCTCCTCTCCCTCTCTCTCTCTCTGTCTCCCCTCTCTCCACTCTCCACTCTCTCTCCTCTGTCTCCCCCTCTCTCTCTACTCTCCCCTCTCTCTCCTACTCCCCTCTCTCTCTCTCTACTACTCCCTCTCTCTCCTCCCCCTCTCTCTCCACTCTCCCCCTCTCTCTCCACTCTCCCCCTCTCTCTCTCCACTACTCCCCCTCTCTGTCCCCTACTCCCCCCTCTCTCCACTACTCCCCCTCTCTCTGTCCTCTCCCCCTCTCTCTCTCTCCACTACTCTCTCTCCTCTCCCCTTCTCTCCTACTCTCCCTCTCTATCTCCACTCTCCCCACCTCTCTCTCTCTCCACTACTCTCCCCCTCTCTCTCCACTCTCCCTCTCTCTCTCTCCACTCTCCCCCCTCCTCTCTCCCCTATTCCCCATCTCTATCTCCACCTCTCCCCCTCTCTCTCTCTACTATTCCCAATCTCTATCTCCCTTTCCCCCCATCTCTATCTCCACTACTCCCCTCTCTCTCCCTCCTCTCCTTCTCCCCACTACATCTCCACTCTCCCCCTCTCCTCTCTCTCTCTCTCTCCACTACTCTCTCCACTCTCCCCCTCTCTCCACTACTCTCCCTCTCTATCTCCTCTCCCCCTCTCTCTCTCTCCACTACTCTCCTCCACTCTCCCCCTCTCTCTCTCTCTCCCTCTCTATCTCCTCTCCCCCTCTCTCTCTCTCCACTACTCTCTCTCCACTCTCCCCCCTCTCTCTCACTAAGATCCTCTCTATCTCCACTCTCCCCCCTCTCTCTCTTGCCACTACTCCCCCTCTCTCTCCTACTCCCTCTCTCTCTCTACACTCTCCCCCCTCTCTCTCTCTCCACTATTCCCATCTCTATCTCCTTCTCCCCCCTCTCTCTCCCACTCTCCTCCCTCTCTCTCTCCTCCTGTCCCCCTCTCTCTCTCTCCACTCTCCCCTCCTTTCTCTCCTCCCCCCTCTCTCCAGTCCCCCCTCTCTCTCTCCTGTCTCCCCCGCTCTCTCACTCTCCCCCTCTCTCTCTCTCCACTACTCCCTCCTCTCTCTCTCACTACTCCCCCTCTCTCTCTCTCCACTATTCCCCATCTCTATCTTCTCTCCCCCTCTCTCTCCTACACTACTGCCCTCTCTCTCCCTCTCTCGACAACTCCCCCTCTCTCTCCACTCTCCCCCTCTCTCTCCACTACTCCCCTTCTCTCCACTCTCCCCCTAACTCTCTCCACTCTCCTCCCTCTCTCTTAAACCTCTCCCCCTCTCTCTCTCTGAGTCTCCCTCTGAAAACAGGATCTCCCTCTGTATCTGAAACAGATCCCCCTCCTCTCTCTCTCTCTACTCTCCCCTGTCTCCTTTCCCCTCTCTCTCCCTATGTCCCCTCTCTCTCCACTCTCCCCTCTTGACCACTCTCCCCTCTCTCTTTCCACTACTCCCCCTCTCTTCCACTCTCCCCCTCTAAAGCTGAGTCCACAACTTGGGGGTCTGCAGGCAGTCCCCTCTCTCTCTCAGAAACAGGGAGTTCCCTCTCCCCCTCTCTCTCTTGCCAGCCTCTCCCCCTCTCTCTCTCCACTACTCCTCTCTCTCTCTCTCTCCACTCTCCCCCTCTCTCTCTCTCCACTATTCCCATCTCTATCTCCAGCTCTCCCCAGGACTACTCTCATAACATGACTCTGGGGTCTCTCTCTCACAGTGTATATTTCTCCACTCTCCCCTTCTCTCCACTACTCTCCCTCTCTATCTCCTCTCCCCACCTCTCTGTCTCTCCACTACTCCCCCTCTCTCTCCACTACTCCCTCTCTCTCTCTCCCTCTCCCCCTCTCTCTCTCCACTATTCCCCATCTCTATCTCCTCTCCCCCTCTCTCTCTCTCTACTATTCCCAATCTCTATCTCCACTGGTCCCCATCTCTATCTCCACTACTCCCCCTCTCTCTCTCTCCCTCTCCTCCCTCTCTCTACTCTCCCCCTCTCTCTCTCTCCACTACTCCCCCTCTTTCTCCTAGACTCCCCCTCTCTCCCCTCCCCCCTCTCTCTCCACTGTCCCCCGCTCTCTCCACTCTCCCCCTCTCTCTCTCTCTCCACTACTCCTCCTCTGTCCCCTCCCCCCCTCTCTCTCTCAGAGTGTGGGGTCGAGAGAGCTTCCCCATCTCTATCTTCCTCTCCCCCTCTCCTCCTCCCCTGCCCTCTCTCTCTCTCCACTACAACTCCCCTCTGTCTCTCCAGACTCTCCCCCTCTCTCTCCACTACTCTCCCTCTCTCCCCCTCCCCCTCTCTCTCTCTCCACTCTCCTCCCTCCTCTGGGTCCTCTCCCCCTCTCTCTCTCTCCACTACTCCCTCTCTGTCTCCTACCCCCCTCTCTCTCCACTACTCCCCTCTGTCCTCCCCTCCTCTCTCTCTCCACTACTCCCCCTCTGTCTCCACTCCCTCCCCCTCTCTCTCCACTCTCCCCTCTGTCTCTCCCTCTCCCCTCTCTTTCCACTACTCTCCCCTCTCTCTCTCCTCCCCCCTCTCTCTCTCCCACAACTCTCTCTCCACTCTCCCCCTCCTCCACTCTCTCTCTCTATCTCCACTCTCCCCTCTCTCTCTTGCCTCCCCCCTCTCTCTCTCCACTACTCTCTCCTCTGTCCCCTCCCCTCTCTCTCTCTCTCTCCACTCCACTACTCTCCCTCTCTCCCTCCCCTCCTCTCTCTCCACACTCTCTCTCCTCTGTCTCTCCCCTCCTCTCTCTCTCCACTACTCTCTCCTCTGTCCCCTCCCCTCCTCTCTCTCCACTACTCTCTCCTCTGTCCCCTCCCCTCTCTCTCTCTCCACTACTCTCTCCTCTGTCCCCTCCCTCCTCTCTCTCTCCACTACTCTCTCCTCTGTCCCCTCCCCTCCTCTCTCTCTCCACTACTCTCTCCTCTGTCACCTCCCCTCCTCTCTCTCTCTCCACTCTCTCTCCTCTGTCCCCCCCCTCTCTCTCTCTCTCCACTACTCTCTCCTCTGTCCCCTCCCCTCCTCTCTCTCCACTACTCTCTCCTCTGTCCCCTCCCCTCCTCTCTCTCTCCACTACTCTCTCCTCTGTCCCCTCCCCTCCTCTCTCTCTCCACTACTCTCTCCTTTGTCACCTCCCCTCCTCTCTCTCTCCACTACTCTCTCCTCTGTCCCCTCCCCTCCTCTCCACTCTCTCTCCTCTCTCCCCTCTCTCCTCCACTCTCTCTCTCCTCCACTACTCTCTCCTCTCCCCCTCCCTCCTCTCTCTCTCTCCACTACTCCCTCTCTCTGTCCCCTCCCCCTCTCTCTCTCCACTACTCTCTCCTCTCTCCCCTCCCCCCTCCCCTCCCCTCTCTCTCTCTCTCCACTGTATTGTACTCTCCCATCCTCTGTCCCCTCCCCCCTCTCTCTCTCTCTACTACTCTCTCTCCTCTGTCCCCTCCCCTCCTCTCTCTCTCCACTACTCTCTCCTCTGTCCCCCCCCTCCTCTCTCCACAGATCACTACTCTCTCCTCCCACCCCCTCTCCCTCCTCTCTCTCTAAAACTCTCTCCTCTCTCTGTCCACTGCTCCTCCTCTCTCTCTCCACTAGTCTCCTCTGTCCCCTCTCTCCTCTCTCTCTCCAGGCTGCTCCTCTCCTCCTCTCCCCTCTCCTCTGGACAACTCCTCTTAAGGTCTCTCTCTCCTATCTCCTCTACAACTCTCTGTCTCTGCCCACTCCTCCTCTCTCTCTCCTGGGTTGTAGTCTCTCCTCTGTCCCCTCTCCTCCTCTCTCTCTCCACTACTCTCTCTCCTCTGTCCAGGGCTCCTCCCCCTCTCTCTCCACTCTCTCTCCTCTGTCCCTGCCCCCTCTCTCTCTCCACTACTCTCTCCTCTGTCCCTCCCCTCCTCTCTCTCTCCACTCTCTCTCCTCTGTCCTCCTCCCCCTCCTCTCTCTCTCCACTCTCTCCTCTGTCCCCTCCCCTCCTCTCCTCTCCCTCCTCTCTCTCTCTCCACTACTCTCTCTCTCCACTGGAGCTGGCTGGGGGTCTGAGAGGGCCCCTCCTCTCTGAGACTACTCTCCAGCTGGTCTGTCCCCTCCCCAGCTGACTGAGAGGGCCTCCTCTCTCTCTCCCCTACTCTCTCCTCTGTCCCCTGAGAGGGTGTCTTAGTCCTCTCTGGTTCTCCCTCCACTACTCTCTCCTCTGTCCCCTCCCCTCCTCTCTCTCTCCACTACTCTCTCCTCTGTCCCCCCCCTCCTCTCTCTCTCCACTACTCTCTCCTCTGTGGAGCCCTCCTGAGAGGGCCTACTAGTGGAGCCTCCTCCTCTCTCTCCACTACTCTCTCCTCTGTCCCCTCCCTCCTCTCTCTGGTTCCACTACTCTCTCCTCTGTCCCTCCCCTCCTCTCTCTCTCCACTACTCTCTCCTCTGTCCCCTCCCCTCTCTCTCTCCCACTACTCTCTCCTCTGTCCCCTCCCCTCCTCTCTCTCCACTACTCTCTCCTCTGTCCCCTCCCCTCCTCCTCTCTCTGACTAGGGCTCTCTCCTCTGTCCCTCCCTCCTCTCTCTCTCCACTACTCTCTCCTCTGTCCCCTCCCCACTCCTCTCTCTCCCACTACTCTCTCCTCTGTCCCCTCCCCTCCTCTCTCTCCCACTACTCTCTCCTCTGTCCCCTCCCCTCCTCTCTCTCTCCACTACTCTCTCCTCTGTCCCCTCCCCCTCCCTCTCTCTCCACTACTCTCTCCTCTGTCCCCTCCCTCCTCTCTCTCTCCACTACTCTGAGAAAAACTCTCTCTACTCTCTCCTCTCCCCTCCCTCCTCTCTCTCCTCCACTCTCTCTCCTGTCCCCTCCCTCTCTCTCTCTCTCTCTCTCTCTCCCTGGGCTCTCCTCTCTCTCTCTCCACTACTCTCTCCTCTGTCCCCTCCCCTCTCTCTCTCTCCACTCCTCTCTCCTCTGTCCCCTCCCTCTCCTCTCTCTCCCACTACTCTCCCTCTGTCCCCTCCCCCCTCTCTCTCTCACTACTCTCTCCTCTGTCCCCTCCCCTCCTCTCTCCCTCCACTACTCTCCCTCTCCCCCCTCCTCTCTCTCTCTCCACTACTCTCTCCTCTGTCCCCTCCCCTCCTCTCTCTCTCCACTACTCTCTCCTCTGTCCCCTCCCCCCTCTCTCTCTCCACTACTCTCTCCTCTGTCCCCTCCCCCTCTCTATCTCTCTGGCTCTCACTACTCTCTCCTCTGTCCCCTCCCCCTCTCTCTCTCTCCACTACTCTCTCCTCTGTGTCCCTCTCCCCTCCTCTCTCCTCTCCACTACTCTCTCTCTCTCTCCCCTACTCTCTCCTCTCTCTCCACCTCCCCTCTCTCTCTCCACTACTCTCTCCTCTGTCCCCTCTCCCCCCCCTCTCTCTCTCCACTACTCTCTCCTCTGTCCCCTCCCCTCCTCTCTCTCTCCACTACTCTCTCCTCTGTCCCTCCCTTCCCCTCCTCCTCTCTCTCTCCACTACTCCCTCTCTCTCCACTGTCCCTCCCCCCTCCTCCTCTCTCTCTCTCCTACTACTCTCTCCTCTGTCCCTCCCCTCCTCTCTCTCTCCACTACTCTCTCTCCCCTCCCCTCCTCTCTCTCCACTACTCTCTCCTCTGTCCCTCCCCTCTCTCTCTCTAGACTCTCAGGGAGAGAGTTGAGTCTCCCTCTCTCTCTCTCCACTCTCTCTCCTCTGTCCCCTCCCCTCCTCTCTCTCTCCACTACTCTCTCCTCTGTCCCTCCTCTCTCTCTCCACTACTCTCTGGTCTGGGTCAGGGAGAGAGCAGTCTCTCTCCACTACTGGTCTCCTCAGGGAGAGAGTTGAGGGCAGTCTACTAGACTCCTGGTGGGGGTTGGAGACCCTCTCTCTGTCTCTATATCTGAAAACAGTCCCCTCCTCTCTCTCTCTGAGACTCTCTCTCTGGTGGGGGTCTGGGAGAGAGTTGACTGGGTCTTCTGTCCCCCTCTCTGGGTGGGGCTCAGGGACTCTCTCCTTGTACTAGACTGGTGGGGGTCTTGGAGAAGTTGAGCTGTACTAGACTGTGGGGGTCAGGAGAGATGAGTTGGGTTGGGCTAGACTGGTGGGCTCTCCACTAGGGAGAGTTGAGTTATGTACTAGACTGGTGGGGGTCAGGGAGAGTTGAGCCATGTACTAGACTGGTGGGGGGTCAGGGCCCTCTTATGTACTAGACAGGTGGGGTCAGGGAGAGAGATGAGTTATTGTACTAGACTGGTGGGGTCCCCCTCAGAGAGTTGAGTTATGTACTAGACTGGTGGGGGTCAGGAGAGGGCCCAGTGGAGCCAGCTGGTTGGAGGGCTCTGAGAGAGTCAGCTACTCTCTCTAGACTGGTGGGGGTAGGGAGAGAGTAATGAGTCTAGTGTACTATCTGGTGGGGGTCAGTGGAGCCAGTTGGTTAGGTACTAGACAGGTGGGGTCAGGGAGAGAGTTGAGTTATGGACTAGACTGGTGGGGGTCAGGGAGAGAGTTGAGTTGATGTACTAGACTGGTGGGGGCAGGACTTGAGAGGGCCTTATGTACTAGACTGGTGGGGGTCAGGGAGAGAGTTGAGTTGTGTACTAGACTGGTGGGGGTCAGGGACTTGGTCAGTTAGACTGACTGGTGGGGGGCCAGGGAGAGAGTTGAGTTAGTCCTCCACTGGTGGGTTGAGAGGGACTGTGGAGTTATCAGACTGAGGGGCCTTCAGTTCCCATATGTACTCCACTAGTGAGAGGGCCCTCTGGGGGTCTACTTTCCCAGAGTTGAGTTATGTACTCCCCTGGTGGGTTTCAGAGAGGAGTTGAGTTATGTACTAGACTGGTGGGGGTCAGGGAGAGAGTTGAGCTTATGTACTAGACTAGTGGTTGTCAGAGAGAGTTGAGTTATGGACTAGACTGGTGGGGGTCAGGGAGAGAGTTGAGTTATATACTAGACTGGTGGGGGTCAGAGAGAGAGTTGAGTTATGTACTAGACTGGTGGGGGTCAGAGAGAAGGTTGAGTTATGTACTAGACTGGTGGGGGTCAGAGAGAGAGTTGAGTTATGTACTAGACTGGTGGGGGTCAGGGAGAGAGTTGAGTTATGTACTAGACTGGTGGGGGTCAGGGAGAGAGTTGAGTTATATACTAGACTGGTGGGGGTCAGGGAGAGAGTTGAGTTATGTACTAGACTGGTGGGGTTGAGAGAGAGTTGAGTTATGTACTAGACTGGTGGGGGTCAGGGAGAGAGTTGAGTGTCTCCCCCAATCATACTAGACTGGTTGGTTATACCAGACTGGTGGGGGGTCAGAGAGAGTTGAGTTATGTACTAGACTGGTGGGGGTCAGGGAGAGAGTTGAGTTATGTACTAGACTGGTGGGACCAGGGAGAGTTGAGTTACTCTGGTGGGGGTCTATCTGCATGAGATTCCCTTAGACTGGTGGGGTCAGGGAAAGAAATCTATCAAAGACTGGTGCCCAAATAATCATAGGACAGAATTAGTCCAATATCCACTAATTAATATCCATCACTAGACTGGTCACTAATTAATATCCATCACTAATTTATACCAGACTGGTCAGGGTCTACCATCACTAATTAATATCCATCACTAATTAATATCCATCACTAATTAATATCCATCACTAATTAATATCCAGAAACTGTCTTCAATGTCTATAACCACTAAAAACAAGAGACCAGCCTGATGAGATGGCATCACTCTGAACCATCTGGATCCAGAAAAGTCCCTATCTCTCCAGCTGGTCTGACCACTAGTGGAGTCACTGGCTCCAAAGGGCCCAGGAGCCTCCAGGTGACTGAGAGGGCAAGTCAGACTGTCTGAAGAGGCTCCCCCGCTCTCAAATTATAACCAAACATACCTTAAACCATGGTCAAACTCTCTCCACTGTGACTGAGGAAAAAAACGGAGATAAAAATTGGCAATGTAGGGCTCAGTGAGCCAGCTGGCTATCCCACTCTGGAGGTAGGCAGAGGGCCTCTCTATCAGGCTATGTGCCCACTGCCCACCTAAATGAGTTGGATACTGAGCTCCCTACTTCATAACCTCTGGCCAAATGTACAACTATAAGAGACACATATTTCCTCCTCCAAGACCCCTAATTTGAAAACAAATATAATATTGTTATATGTTAGGTAAAATACCACAGTGTGTAATCATGTCAGCAGAATGGGCCTGTTGTGATGAGAACAGTGTGAGAACAAACACCACAGTAAATAAAACTAAGCTGCCCCTGGAGAACAAACACCAGCTGTATCCCTAGTGGAGCCGGCTGACTAGATTCCCCAGGTATTTGACATTTGTAAACTTCTACTGAGACGGGCCTCCCTGGACCAGCTGGCTGAGAGGGCCTAGTGGAGCCAGGCTGGCTGAGAGGGCCTAGTGGAGCCAGGTGGATGAGAGGGCCTAGTGGAATAGGCTGGCTGAGAGGGCCCTAGTGGAGCAGGCTGGTTGAGAGGGCCTAGTGGAGCAGGCTGGTTGAGAGGGCCTTGGAGCAGGCTGGTCTGAGAGGGCCCCTCTCTGGAGCTTTCTCTCTCCTGAGAGGGCCTAGTGGAGCAGGCTGGTCCAGAGGGCCCTCTCTGGAGTTCAGGCTGGCTGAGACAAATCCCTCTCCCTCCTCAGCTGGCTGAGAGGGCCCTTCTCTCTCAGCTGGCTGAGAGGGCCCTGGAGCAGCTGGCTGAGAGGGCCCCCTAGTGGAGTCTCTGGCTCCAGACTCTCCTAGTGGAGTCAGCTGGCTGAGAGGGCCTAGTGGAGCCGCTGGCTGAGAGGGGCCTAGTGGAGTCCCTGGCTGAGAGGGCCTCCCTCTGGATCTCAGCTGGCTGAGAGGGCCCTAGTGGCGCCCCTGGCTGAGAGGGCCTAGTGGAGTCAGCTGGCTGAGAGGGCCCTAGTGGAGTCAGCTGGCTGAGAGGGGTGGGTCCCTAGTTCCCCATCTCTATCAGCTGGCTGAGAGGGCCCTAGTGGAGACTATTCCCAGCTCTATCTCCAGCTGCTGAGGGGGCCCTAGTGGAGTCAGCTGGCTGAGAGGGCCCTAGTGGAGTCAGCTGGCTGAGAGGGCCCCTAGTGGAGCTACTTCCTCTCACTTTCTCTCCTTCACAAATAATGTCTCCTCTCTCTCCTCCCCTACCCTCCTCTGTCCCCTCCTCCTCCTCTGTCCCCTCCACTACTCTCTCCTCTCTATCTCCTCTCCCCCTCTCTCTCTCTACTACTCCCCCTCTCCCCTCTCTCTCCACTACCTCCCCCCTCTCTCTCTCTACTACATCCCTCCACTCCTACTCCCCCCTCTCTCTCCCTCTCCCCCTCTCTCTCCACTACTCCCCCTCTCTCTCCACTCTCCCCCTCTCTCTCTCCACTGACTCTCTGGGGGTCCCCCCTCTCCCAGTCTCTCCTCTCTATCTCCACTCTCCTCCACCCTCTCTCTCTCCACTGTCCCCCTCTCTCTCTCCACTACTCCCTCCTCTCTCTCTCCACTATTCCCATCTCTATCTCCACTAACCCCCTCTCTCTCTACTATTCCCAATCTCTATCTCCAGTAACTGTCCCCCATCTCTATTTCCTATCCCCCCTCTCTCTCTGGGGTCTCTCTCCACTCTCCCCCCTCTCTCTCCACTATCTCTCTCCACTCTAACCTCTCTCCACTACTTCCTCCCTCTCTCTCTCCACTACACTATTCCCCATCTCTATCTTCAGGGAGAGAGTCTCTCGCTCTACACTCCTCCCTCTCTCGATGTGAGATCCCCTCTCTCTAGCGACTACTCCCCTCAGTCTCTCCACTACTCCCCTCTCTCTCCAAAAGACCCTCTCTCTCTCTCCACTGGTGGGGTCTCCCCCTCTCTCTCCACTCTCCCCCACTCTATCTCTCTCCACTACTCCCCCTCTCTCTCCACTCTCCCCCTCTCTCTCTCTCTCCACTATCTCTCTCCATGTCTCCCCCACTAAAATCTCCACTTCTCTCCTCTCTACTACTCCCCCTCTCTCTCTCTCTCCAAAATAGGGGGACTCTCTCCTCTCCCCCCAGCTCTCTCTCTCTCCCCCACTCTCCCTCTCTCCCCCCACTCTCCCTCTCTTCTCCCTCTCTCACTCTCCCTCTCTCCCCCCACTCTCCCTCTCTCCCCCACTCTCCCCCCACTACCACTCTCCTCTCTACCACTCTCCCTCTCTACCATCTGTCTCTCTACCACCCTCTCCCTCTCCACCACTCTCCTGAGTCTCTCTACCCTCTCCCTCTCTACCACTCTCCCTCTCTACCACTCTCCCTCTCTACCAAATCTCCTCTCTACCACTCTCCCTCTCTACCACTCTCCTCTCTACCACTCTCCTCTCCACCACTCTCCCTCTCCACCCTCTCCCTCTCCACCCTCTCCTCTCTACCACTCTCCCTCTCTACCACTCTCCCTCTCTCACCACTCTCCCTCTCTACCACTCTCCCTCTCTACCACTCTCCCACTCTCCCTCTCCACCACTCTCCCTCTCCACCACTCTCCTCTCCACCATTTCTCCCTCTCCACCACTCTCCCTCTCCACCACTCTCCCTCTCCACCACTCTCCCTCTCCACCACTCTCCCTCTCCACCACTCTCCCTCTCTACCCTCTCCCTCTCTACCACTCTCCTCTCTACCACTCTCCTCTCTACCACTCTCCCTCTCTACCACTCTCCCTCTCTACCCTCTCCCTCTCTACCACTCTCCCTCTCTACCACTCTCCTCTCCACCACTCTCCTCTCCACCACTCTCCCTCTCCACCACTCTCCCTCTCCACCACTCTCCCTCTCCACCACTCTCCCTCTCCACCACTCTCCCTCTCCACCACTCTCCCTCTCCACCACTCCCTCTCCACCACTCCTCTCCACCACTCCCTCTCCACCCTCCCTCTCCACCACTCTCCCTCTCCACCACTCTCCCTCTCCACCACTCTCCTCTCCACCACTCTCCCTCTCCACCATTCTCCCTCTCTACCACCCACTCCCTCTCTACCACCCACTCTCCCTCTCTCTTACCCACTCTCCTCTCTACCACCCACTCTCCTCTCTACCACCCACTCTCCCTCTCCACCACTCTCCACCACTCTCCCTCTCTACCACCCACTCTCCCTCTCTACCACCCACTCTCCCTCTGGTACACCCATGGCCTCTCTACCACCACTCTCCTCTCTACCACCCAGCTGGCTCTACCACCCACTCTCCCTCTCTACCACCTATCCTCTATGGAGCTCTCTCTCTCTCTCTCTATCTATAGGAAGCTCTCTCTCTCTCTCTCTCTCTCTCTCTCTCTCTCTCCTCTCTCTCTCTCTCTCTCTCTCTCTCTCTCTCTCTCTCTCTCTCTCTCTCTCTCTCTCCACTCTCCCCCTCTCTCTCTCCACTACTCCTTCTCTCTCTCTCTCCCCCCTCTCTCTCCACTCTCCTCCCTCTCTCCCTACTCCCCCTCTCTCTCCCTCTCCCCTCTCTATCTCTCTCCCCTCTCTCTCTCTCTCTCCACTACTCCCCCGCTCTCCCCCCTCTCTCCCCCCTCTCCACTCTCCCCCTCTCTCCTCTCCACTACTTCCTCTCTGGTCCACTTCCCCCTCTCTCTCTCCACTACTCTCTCTCTCCTAGTCCCCCTCTCTGTCTCCTCTCCCCCTCTCTCTCCTGCTCCCTCTCTCTCCACTACTCTCCCCTCTCTATCTCCTCTCCCCCTCTCTCTCTCCACTACTCCCTCCTCTGTCTCCTCCCCTCCTCTCTCCCTCTCTCTCCTCTGTCCCCTCCCTCTCTCTCCCCCCTCTCTCCTCTGTCCCCTCCCCCTCCCTCTCCAGTCTCCCCACTACTCTCCTCTCTGTTCCCCTCCTCTCACTCTCCCCCTCTCTCTCCTCTGCCCCATCCCCCTCTCTCTCTCTCTCTCCACTACTCTCTCCTCTGTCCCCTCCCCTCCTCTCTCTCTCCACTACTCTCTCCTCTGGATGTCCCTCTCCTCCACTACTCTCTCTCCACTCTCCCCCTCTCCTCTGTCCTCTCTCTCTCCTCTCTCTCTCCACTACTCTCTCCTCTGTCCCCTCCCTCCTCTCTCTCTCCACTACTCTCTCCTCTGTCCCCTCCCCTCTCTCTCTCTCCACTACTCTCTCCTCTGTCCCCTCCCCTCCTCTCTCTCTCCACTACTCTCTCCTCTGTCCCCTCCCCCTCCTCTCTCTCTCCACTACTCTCTCCTCTGTCCCTCCCCTCCTCTCTCTCCACTACTCTCTCCTCTGTCCCCTCCCCTCCTCTCTCTCTCCACTACTCTCTCCCTCTCTCCCCTCCTCCTCCACTCTCTCTCCACTACCCTCCCCTCCTCTGTCTCTCTCACTCTCTCCCTCTCCCCTCTCTCTCCACTACTCTCTCCTCTGTCCTCTCTCCCCCTCCTCTCTCTCCCCCTACTCTCTCTCTCTGTCCCCTCCCCTCCTCTCTCTCTGGTTCTCTGTCCCCTCCCTCCTCTCTCTCCACTACTCTCCCCATCTGTCCCTCCCCTCCTCTCTCTCTCTCTACTCTCTCCCTCTCTGTCCCCCTCCTCTCTCTCTCCACTACTCTCTCCTCTGTCCCCTCCCCTCTCTCTCTCTCTCCACTACTCTCTCCTCTGTCCCCTCCCCTCCTCTCTCTCTCCACTACTCTCTCCTCTGTCCCCTCCCCTCCTCTCTCTCTCCACTACTCTCTCCTCTGTCCCCCCTCCTCTCTCTCTCCACTACTCTCTCTCCTCTCTCCCTCTCTCTCCACTCTCTCCCTCTCCCCTCCCCCCTCTCTCTCTCCACTACTCTCTCCTCTGTCCCCTCCCCTCCTCTCTCTCTCCACTACTCTCTCCCTCCTCTGTCCCCTCCCCTCCCCCTCTCTCCACTACTCTCTCCTCTCCCTCTCTCTCCTCTCCTCCTCTCTCTCTCCACTACTCTCTCCTCTGTCCCTCCCCTCCCCTCTCTCCACTACTCTCTCCTCTGTCCCCTCCCTCCTCTCTCTCTCCACTACTCTCTCCTCTGTCCCCTCCCCTCCTCTCTCTCTCTCACTACTCTCTCCTCTGTCCCCCCTCTCTATCTCCACTACTCCCCTGCTCTCTCTCTTTCCACTACTCTCTCCTCTCTGTCCCCCTCCCCCCTCTCTCTCTCCACTACTCTCTCCTCTGTCCCCCTCCCTCCACCACTCTCTCTCCCTACTCTCTCCTCTGTCCCCTCCCCTCCTCTCTCTCTCCACTACTCTCCCCTCTGTCCCCTCCCCTCCTCTCTCTCTCCACTATCTCTCCTCTGTCCCCTCCCCCCTCTCTCTCTCACTACTCTCCCTCTGTCCCCTCCCCCTCTCTCTCTCTCCACTACTCTCTCCTCTGTCCCCTCTTCCTCTCTCTCCCACTACTCCCCCTCTGAAAAGATCCCCCTCTCTCTCTCTTCCACTATAGCTCCTGGAGTTGTTCCAGCTCTCTCTCTCTCTCCACTGCTGATCCTGTGGTTTCCCTCTCTCTCTGGCCTCCCTAATACCCCCAATCTGAATGTTTCCTAAGACCCCCCCACTCTCCCTCTGGCAGAGGATGTGTTGGGTCCTCTCTCCCAGTGGACACTTCCCTCTCTTCTCCCTCTCTCCCCCCCCAACTCCCTCTCTCCCCCATTATGTCCCTGTCTGTTAAAGACTCTCCCTCTCAGGGCAGTGAGGTCATATCTCCCACCCACTCTCCTCTCTAGGACCCACTCTCCCTGTCTACCACCCACTGTTCCCTCTCTAAACAGCTCTCTCCTCTCTACCACCCACTCATCCCTCTCTACCACCCATGTAATGTAGTCTACCACCCACTGTGTCCCTCTCTAAACCCTCTACAGGACTACTAGGTCTATGAGATGAATTATATGGAGGATCCCTCTCTATATTGTGTGGATGTTAAACAGCTCTACCACTACTCCCTCATATGAGATGAATTATCCCTCTCTAGGATGTAATCCCTCTGTATATTGTGTGGATCTCTACCACTCTCCTCTCTACCACTGGAGCTCCCTCTCCAGACTGAATCCCTCTCCACCACTCAGTTCCCTCTCCACCACCCACTGCAGGGGTTCTCTCTACCACCCACTCTCCCTCTCTACCAGACTGAAAACTACCAAAAGGTCTACCACTCTCCCTGTCTACCACTGTGTCTCTCCACTCTCCCTCTCTGGTCTCCCTCTCTACCACTGGTGGGGGTCCCTCTCTAGGAGTCTGAGAATCCTCTCCACCACTGGTGGGGTCAGGGAGAGAGTCTCCCTCTCCACCACTGGTCCCTCAGGGGAGAGGAGTTGAGTCTCCACCAGACTGGTGGGGGTCTAGGGACCCAGTCTCCCTCTCTACTAGACTGGTGGGGGTCTACCAGAGAGGATTCCCTCTCTACTACCCACTGGTCCCTCTCTAGAGAGTCTCCTCTCTACTAGACTCTGGGGGTCACCACCCATTCCCTCTCTACCACCCACTGGTCCATCTCCACCACTCTCCACCACTCTCCCATCACTACCACCCACTCTCCCTCTCCACCAGAGGATCTCCTCTCACCAATCCTCTCTACCACCCACTCTCCCTCTCTACCACCCACTCTCCCTCTCTACTAATACCACCCACTCTCCCTCTCTACCACCCATCTCCCTCTCTAACTCTCCCCTCTACCACCCACTCTCCCTCTCTACCACCCATCACTCTCTAATACCCATCACTAATTAATATCCATCACTAATTAATATCCAGAAACAAGTCTTCACCACTGTCCCTATAACCACTAAAAACAAGAGACCAGCACTGAAATCCACCAGATCCCTCTAGACCAAAGTCCCTTCTATCCAGCTCTCTACCACTCTCCCTCTCTACCACTCTCCCTACTCTACCAAAGCCTCAGGACAGAACTCAGACAGTCTCCAAACAAATTATACCACCAAACATCATAAAACTCTCCACTCTCTACCCACTCTCCTTGCTCTAGAGAGAGAAACTCTCCCTCTCCACCAATCTCCAATCTCCACCACTCACTCTCCTGACATCAGCTCTCCCTCTCCACCACCCAGGTCTCCAGAGAGAGACCAGGCTATGTCCCTGACCCACTTCCCTCTCTGACCCACTCTCCTCTAACCCTCCTCTCTAATGTACAACGATCTACCACATATTTCCCTCAGATTACAAAGACCCCAAAATATAATATTGTTATCTGTCTCTAAAACTACCACCAGTGTGCAATCATGTCAGCAGAATGTGTGACCTGTTGTGATGAGAACAGGGTCCAGTGGACCACAAACACCCCAGTAAATAAACCCAACTAGATTTATCCCACTCTCCCTTCATTTCCTCTCCACATTTGTACCTACTCTCCCTTCTACACCAGTTCTCCCTCCTACACACCCAGCTCCCTGAGAGGACCTTAGTGGAGACAGCTGGCTCCCTCTGGACCACCCAGCTCCCTGAGAGGGCACCAGTGGAGCAGTCTGAGAGGGACCTCTCTGGACCCAGCTGGTTGACCACTCTCCCTCTGGAGCAGGCTGGTCTCTACCACTCTCCCTCTGGACCAGTCTGGCTGAGACCACCTCCCTCTCCAGCCGGCTGGTTGAGAGGGCCCTCTCCACCAGCTGGTTGACCAGGGCCCTCTCCACCACTCTCCCTCTCTACCAGTGGAGCCCTCTGGTTGAGAGGGCCTCTGGAGCCACTCTCCCTCTGAGACCCTCTCCTCTCTACCCTCTGGTTGAGAGGGCCCTCTCCACCAGCTGGCTCCCTCTGGAGCACCCACTCTGGTTCTACCACCCACTCTCCCTCTCTACCACCCACTCTCCCTGGCTAGCCAGCCCCTCTCTACCACTCTCCCTCTCTACCACTCTCCCTGGTCTGAGAGGGCCCTCTCTACCAGTTGGCTGACCACTCTCCTCTCTACCACTGGTTGACCACTCTCCTCTCTACCACTGGTCCACCAGGGCCCTCTGGACCCTCTGGTTGAGACCCCTCCCTCTGGACCACTGGTCCCTGACCACTCTCCCCTCCACCATTCTCCCTGAGAGGGCCTCTACCACCCAGCTGGTCTCTAGGGCCCAGTGGAGCCGGCTCTGACCCACTCTCCCTCTGGACCCACTCTCCCTCTCTACCACCCACTCTGGTCTGACCACCCACTCTCCCTCTCTGACCCAGGGCCCTCTCTGGACCCAGCTCCTGAGACCCACCTCCTAGTACCACCCACTCTGGTCTCCAGACTCTCCCTCTGGACCCAGCTGGTTGAGAGGGCCTCCCAGCCAGCTGGTTGAGAGGGCTCCCTAGTCTACCCCCTGGTCTCTAGAGGGCCCCTCTCCAGCCAGCTGGTTGACCAGGGGCCTCTCTACCCAGCTGGTTGAGACTCTCCCTCTGGAGCCAGCTGGTTGAGAGGGCCCTCTGGAGCCACTCTGGTTGAGAGGGCCCTAGTGGAGCCGGCTGGTTGACCACTCTCCCTCTGGACCACTCTCCCTGGCTGAGAGGGCCTCTCTGGAGCCGGCTGGTTGACCAGGGCCCTATGGAGCCACTCTGGTTGAGAGGGCCTAGTGGAGCCGGCTGGTCTGACCACTCTCCTCTCCACCAGAGGGCCTCTCCACCAGCTCCCTCTGGTTGACTCTCCCTCTGGAGCCACTCTGGCTGAGAGGGCCACTAGTGGAGCCGGCTGGCTGAGAGGGCCCTAGTCCCCAGCTGGCTCTAGAGGGCCTAGTGGAGCCAGCTGGTTGAGAGGGCCCTAGTGGAGCCAGCTGGTTGAGAGGGCCCTAGTGGAGCCTCCTGGTTGAGAGGGCCCTCTCTACCACTCAGCTGGCTGAGGGCCTCTCTAGGCTCCCTCCTAGTGGAGACCAGGGGTGAGAAGGCCCAAGTGGAGCCAGCTGGTTGAGAGGGCCCTCTGGACCACTCTGGTTGAGACCACTCTCCCTAGTCTACCAGCTGGCTGAGAGGGCCTCTCCACTCTCTACCACCCACTCTCTCTCTGACCACCCCTCTCCCTCTCTGGAGCCGGCTGGCTGACCCACTCTCCTCTAGTGGACCACTCCCTCTGACCACTCTCCCTCTCTACCACCCAGCTGGCTGAGACCCACTCACTCTCTACCACCCTCTCCTGGCTGAGACCCACTCTCCCTGGTCTGACCCAGGGCCCTCTCTCCACCCACTCTGGCTGACCACCCAGTGGAGCCCTCTCTGAGACCCACTCCCTCTCTGGACCCAGCTCTCTACCACCCACTCTCTCCTCTGGCTGACCACCCCTCTCTCCCTCTGGCTGACCCACTCCCTCTCTGGAGCCCACTCTCCTCTCTGACCCAGGGCCCTCTCTACCACCCACTGTCTGAGAGGGCTAGTGGAGCCAGCTGGTTGAGAGGGCCACCACTCTCCCTCTCTGGCACCCACTCCCTCTGGACCAGCTGATCTGAGAGGGCTCTCCCTCTCCACCACTCTCCCTCTCTGACCACTCTCCCTCTCCCAGCTCCTCTCTACCCTCTCCCTGGATCTACCACTGGCTGAGAAGGTCTTTGTGTTGCCCTTCCCACTGACACTCTTCTCTCCCTCTCTACCACTCTCCCTCTCCCACTCTCCCTCTCCCTCTCTCTCTCCCCACCTTTCTCTCTCCATTCTCTCTCCTCCACAAATCACTCTCCCCTCCACCTCTCCACCCTCTCCTCTCCACCACTCTCCCTCCACCACTCTCCTCTCCACCACTCTCCCTCTCCACCACTCTCCCTCTCCACTACTCCCCCTCTCTCTCTCCCTCCACTACTCCCCCCTCTCTCTCTCTCTCTCCACTACTCCCCCTCTCTCTCTCCCCCTCCAATACTCCCCCCTCTCTCTCTCTCTCCACTACTCCCCCTCTCTCTCTCTCTCCACTGCTCCCCCTCTCTCTCTCTTCACTCATCCGGGGATCCCACTGTCTATCTGTCGTTACTGTAATCAACACAATTACGTTTCTGTCCCTCCCCAGCCGTCGCCCATCGCCCCTGGGGGTACAGAGTGGGAGATGAGAGAGAGGCTGGACCTGCCAATCACTGAATCATCACCGCTATGGAATATAACAATTGGATGGAGGAGAGAGAGAGAGAGAGAATGGAAGTTTCTCTTTCAACACAGTGGTTGAATAATGGCCCCAGGCTACAAAGCTTTTACCAGTGGTTACTCCCCTGACCGCTCTCGTTTCTGGCAGACAGAAGAGACCACCTGTAATTACCTGTTAGCTGGAGTAACTGACCTCAAGGCACAGAGTGACAATGTACTGAACTGTAGTGTGAAAGCTGCATTGGATGAGTTTGACTTCAAAAGAAGACAACTTGGTACGGTGGACAGGCATAGAGTTTTACGAAACTACTCAAACAGTATTAAACAAAACAGTATCACATAAGTATTAGTAAGATAAGCATATGTAGAATGTTAGAATGTTAACCCTTTACGCTGTACAGTGACATGCTATACGTGATTTCAGAACTCAGGCTCTGCACTTCACAGCTCTGTATGGGTTTTGACTGACAGCTGTTCTGAACTTGAGCACCGCACACGACAAGAAGTTGCCCCCATCCCTCCTGCTAATTGGGCAACTTTAGAAAATGTTTTGTTGTCTGAGTAAGGGAAATGCTGTAAATGAAGAGCACTCAATGTGTTCTGAAAGATGAGATGTTGAAGATTATAATACATAGCGCTTTGATGTCATAAAGGCAAAGCCAAACACCTGGGAGTCCAAATCTGCACTTGACATTTCCAAATCATAAAACTCATGTCATATACAATGTCAACGTTTATGATCACCATGTTTTAATGAACAAGATGACATGTTGTCATACACTGGGTTGTTCTTAGTTATTGTGAATAAAAATCTCTGCAGAAGATGCATCTGAATGCACGCAGGACTCCTTTCTAGGCCACCAAAAGTACGATATGTTCCTATGAATTACCCTGTGAAAGTCTAACACTGTAAGATTGTATTGTATAACTTACCTAGTCATTTTTGCAATAGAACAAGCTTTCAAATGATGCCCACCTGACCCAGATCGTGATTTTTAATGGACCGTTTTTGGATTGTGTAAACAGCAATTATGTGATGGTGGGGATGCAAACAAAGCAACTACAAGTGTTGATTGATTTGATTTGTGCTTGCTCTAGTTCCTAAATGCCCCAGCTAGGAGAACTCAAACAAGTAGCTACCTCTTCTTTGAGTAATAAAGTGCATTGAAATTGCTTAGGAACAGTGCCAACTTGGGGAGGTGTGTGGCCACTTGGAGACCCCAGTTTCCCCTCACTCAAACCCATTTAAATATTTTGTCTTACAGTATGTTGCACCTGCCCCACATTTTCCAGGAATAGTCTTATTATGTTACTGAATGAGTATACAGAGTATTTTCAAATTTCGTTATGAACAAATGTGGCGAAAAGTACAGTATTTGTAAAACGCACATAAAATCAACAGTGTAATGTTTGGATTTAGTCTTGTGTTAAGAGTACTGTTGTGTACTCACATTTGGTCTATTACTGTTCCCATTATCTCCAAAATGTCCCCTTTCAATTAATACAATGGTTATGCATGTTCATATTTTTCTGTATGAAACATTTCAATTTATCTCTATCCATATAGACCAATTCCAACGAGCGTAAAGGGTTAAGAAAATAACACCATATTACTGCACAAGAGAGAATAAACGTTGGAGAAAAAATGAATTCATACTGCTCGGAAGGGATATTGCTCAGAATTGATCCACACTAAGGTGTGAGGTCTCTCTTTCCTCTCTCTACCAGTTTTGACAAATGTTAATGCTTATTTTCCTAATGGTGTCCTCCTGCTTGCTGCAAAACCTTCCCCATTACCTCCTGCAAAATGGCCGACGCAGAGCAAGGGATTACCTAAGCACATATTTAGGGCTGCGGAAAATGGACACCACAGATTTATTGGCATTTATTAGAGTTGTTCTTGTTTAAAGCATGAAACCTCCCACTAAATGCATAATTGAATGGGCTGTTTCTCTGGCTCGCGCAAACCATTACCAAGGAAATGTATGTATTTAATACATTAGAATAGAAAATGAATTTAAAAGAAAAAGCCATGAGGGATCACATTATCTTTCCTGTCGGCAGTTTTCGAGTTCAATATTTGGCAGGCTCGTCAGTAAATGAAATAATTATTTCAATTATTGTACAGCAATAAATGATAGTTTGTGGAGAAAGTGTTGACAGGTCTGCAGAGCTATAACACTTCCCCTGCCTCCGACTCCTCTGTCAGTTTTAATGAAGAAACCTCTCCACATTACAGTGAGAAAGAGAGAGAAGGGGAGGAGAGAGAAGAAAGTGTGGGAATTCTTAGTCCACAGTTTCTTGTAATTTCCTATTCACGTGACATGCTTAATGGTATTGTAGCAGACTTATGGATAGTGCCCTCCCCATGCTGTAAAAGGTGTTTGAGAATTCTCACTGCCTACCACTAACTTATTTTCACCTCGCTCTCACAATATGTCTTGGCTTTCTGAAGGTAAATGCTGTTGGCCTTGAACAACGAGGTTCAATGCAAAATTTTGTAAATAACGGTTAGAGCTAAAATATACTCCAAGGCTTGCTGTAAAATTCTATTTGACATAGACCTCACATATGCATTATTTGCTGCGATGTTGTACATTGGACAGTGTGGCTGATGGATTCAAAGCACTTCACATAGATTTTCCACTCCTCCCACTCTCGCCTTGTGTGACGTGTGTGGAAATATACCACCAGTCGCTAAAGCCCTATCAAGGAGGCTCCTAATATTTGCATTAGCCCCCCCGCTAGATGCCCTGTCCTCCTGCACACAGCAGAATGCACTCTATAAATAGCCAATGGGGGGGGGTGGGCCTTTTTAAGCCAATGGATCCTGTCCATGCCGCCCATTTAACTCCATCCCCTCCATACAGGTACCAGACCTCTGATCCTTGCAGCATTAACCAAATTAAAACCAACCTTCATTAGCCAGACAACAGCTAGCTGGTGGAAGCATGAAAACCAGGCCTGGCCCAAGGACATGGCAGTGTAAAAGGACTAGCATGAGCTTAAAAACGTAGCGGCACCAGTAAGGCCTATCCTTCATTTGTATTTCGCTAATGTGCCAGCCCCTCTCACCATACGTGGCCCACTGCTCCCAGCACACAGTGAGTAATTACTAACACTCAACCTCCATACTGCACTTCATCAACGTGGCAACACCAGGGGAATACATTCCTGAGCAATACAGCAGGAATAATTCATCTATTGGTCAACCAACACAACTAATGGGCAAAGCAGTGTTTAGCGCCAGCAGTCACATGACATTTTGCCAAGGTTACGCTGTCTGAGAGAAATACCAAGTGAAGGGACAGAGATATCCAGGATGCAATGCAGTAGTGCCGTCTCTTCAGAGATTCAAAATGCACTATTGGGAGATGGATCGCAAGGCAAAGTGAAACATACAGTGGTGTATTGCTGAAATGTTTTGGTCATCTCCTTCCCTGCACACGGTCTAAAATATACTTCTGATTCACACCTGTCTACAATGTGCCTGAAAAATGTTTGTTTATGTTTGTGTCAAGATGTGTATGAAGGTGAAGTCAGGTGCAGGAGAGCAGAGTGTGAAAAATAAAGCTACTTTATTATAGTTCTAAACTGGGAGCACAACAAAACAAACTCGCTCAAAAAGCAGAACAATAAATTAAAGCGCTTAAACCATTTAATCCAAAATTCTTCCCAGACATGAAAATATCCAAATCAAGTGTCCTTAGTAAACCTTTGAAGTAATCAATCATTATTTTTAGAAATTTTAATGGAAAAGTAGGTGAAAAAGTGTTTTGTGGTCGGTCACAATTGTGACCGGTGGGATAATGTTAGTATACTAAATTAACATATTTCTCCTATGCAGTTATCAAAGTTCTTATAAATCCCAACCCAGTTATTAACACATTTAAAACTCTGTCACTGGCAGTCCCCAGCATTGCCTCTAGAATGCCCCAACACGTTCTACTGTGACTACACATCAAAAACCCTTATACAACACGAAATGAATACTGAGAGCAAAGACAAAAAGACAACCATCAACGTATTTCAACATTGTTACTTTAGTGCAACATGTACTGAAACATTAATATTGTAACTTGTACTTTAGTGCAATATTCATTGTAACATTGTCATTCACTAACAACTGTATAGCAGTCATGTGATTCATTCCCACTGAACATAAAGGTAACATTTAGGATGAGCCTGTAGAATGGAGCCTGTAGAATATGTATTCAAGTAGAGGCCTACACTGAACAAAATACAATTATATATATATATTTAAAAAGCACCACTCGACAATGAGTGCTTATATATATATATATATTTTTTTTTTCTTTATATATCATAGAGTTATATAATAGAGTTATATCATTGAGTTAGGCTTCAGACCCAAATGCAGGATTAGTGTAACGGTTCTCTTGTGGTGAAGGAGAGTCGGACCAAAATGTGGCGTGATGATGATTCATGTTATTTTAATGAAGGAAGAAACTATACATAAAGAAACTACAAAATAATGAAATGTGAAAACCGAAACAGCCCTATCTGGTGCAAACACAAAGACAGGAACAATCACCCACAAACACACAGTGAAACCCAGGCTACCTAAATATGGTTCCCAATCAGAGACAATGAATAACACCTGCCTCTGACTGAGAACCATATCAGGCCAGACATAGAAATAGACAAACTAGACATGAAACATAGAATGCCCACTCAGCTCACACCCTGACCAACCAAAACATAGAAATATACAAAGTAAACTATGGTCAGGGTGTGACAGTATACCCCCAAGGTGCGGACTCCACCGCAAGACCTGAACCTATAGGGGAGGGTCTGGGTGGGCATCTGTCCGCGGTGGCGGCTCTGGTGCTGGACGTGGCCCCCACTTCACCGTAGTCTTCCTCTACCTTGTCCACTTCAAGTGACCTCCTAGCCACGGCAACCCTACTTAATAACATCCAGAGGGCAGCTCGGGAAGAACATGGGACAGAGGGGCAGCTCGGGACAGAGGGGCAGCTCGGGACAGAGGGGCAGCTCGGGACAGAGGGGCAGCTCGGGACAGAGGGGCAGCTCGGGACAGAGGGACAGCTCGGGACAAAGGGGCTCTTCAGACTCCGACAGCACAGGAGAGGAGGAAGGCTCTGGCAGATCCTGGCTGACTGGCGGATCTGGAAGAGTCTGGCGGATCTGGAAGAGTCTGGCAGACTGGCGGATCTGGAAGAGTCTGGCAGACTGGCGGATCTGGAAGAGTCTGGCAGACTGGCGGATCTGGAAGGTCTGGCAACTGGCGGATCTGAGTCTGGAGAATATGCATTCAAGTAGAGGCCTACTGGCGGATCTGGAAGAGTCTGGCAGACTGGCGGATCTGGAAGAGTCTGGCAGACTGGCGGATCTAGAAGAGTCTGGCTGACTGGCGGATCCTGGCTGACTGGCAGATCTGGAAGAGTCTGGCTGACTGGCGGATCCTGGCTGACTGGCAGTTCTGGCAGATCCTGGCGGATCCTGGCAGACTGGCGGATCCTGGCAGACTGGCGGATCCTGGCAGACTGGCGGATCCTGGCAGACTGGCGGATCCTGGCAGACTGGTGGATCCTGGCAGACTGGTGGATCCTGGCTGGCTGGCGGATCTAACTGAACCTGGCAGACTGGCGGCATAGCGGCGCTGGACAGACTGCTGGCACTGGCGGCGCTGGGCAGACTGGCGGCACTGGAAGAGTCTGGCTGACTGGCGGATCTGGAAGAGTTTGGTTGACTGGCGGATCTGGAAGAGTCTGGCTGACTGGCGGATCTGGAAGAGTCTGGCTGACTGGCGGATCTGTGGGAGTCTGGTTGACTGACGGATCTGGAAGAGTCTGGCTGACTGGCGGATCTGGAAGAGTTTGGTTGACTGGCGGATCTGGAAGAGTCTGGCTGACTGGCGGATCTGGAAGAGTCTGGTTGACTGGCAGATCTGGAAGAGTCTGGCTGACTGGCGGATCATGGCAGACTGTCTGATCTGGCTGCTCCATGCTGACTGGCGGCTCTGGCTGCTCCACGCTGACTGGCGGCTCTGGCTGCTCCATATAGGCTGACAGCTCTGGCGGATTCTTACAGACAGGCAGCTCCGTGCAGACCGGCAGCTCCGTGCAGACCGGCAGCTCCTGCAGACCGGCAGCTCCTTGCAGACCGGCAGCTCCATGCAGGCTGGCAGCTCTGGCTGCGCTGAACAGACAGGAGACTCCAGCAGCACTGTAGAGGAGGAAGGCTCTGGCTGCGCTGAACAGGCGGGAGACTCCGAACAGCGCTGGAGATCGAGGCGCACTGTAGACCTGATGCATGGTGCTGGTACTGGTGGTACTGGACCGAGAACACGCACAGGAAGCCTGGTGCGGGGAGCTGCAAGTAGGAGGGCTGGGGTGTGGAGGTGGTACTGGATATATCGGACCGTGCAGGCGCACTGGAGCTCTTGAGCACCGAGCCTGCCCGAACCTGGTTGAATTCTCTCGGTTGCCCTGCCAGTGCAGCGAGTGGAATAGCCCGCACTGGGCTATGCAGGCGATATCGGAGAGACCGAGCGCAAGGCTGGTGCCATGTAAGCCGGCCCACTGAACCACTGGGGACCAGATGCATAGAGCCTGGAATCATGCATTCAAGCCTACACTCAACCTAATAATATATACGCGGAGCTGGAATATGCCCCACCGGGCTATGCACCCGCACTGGGGACACCGTGCGCACCACTGCATTCAACGCGGTGCCTGCCCGGTCTCTCTAGCCCCCGGTAAGCACAGGGAGTTTGCAGGTCTCCTACCTGGCGTAGCCCTACTCCCTGTGAGCCCCCCCCAATATGCATTTTTGGGGCTGACTCTGAACCTCCCTTGCCAACCGTGTTCCCTCATATGCATTCAAGTAGAGGCTCTCCAGCTGCCTCTGCTATCCTCATGCCTCCACCTGTTCCCATGGAAGGCAATCCCTTCCCGCCACTGAACCTAATCTATATATCATAGCAACCCTTGCCATCAATATATCGTCCCATGTCCAATCCTCATTCATAGAGGCTGCCTTTAGAATTGCATTCCTGTGGCTCCTGCCTGTTGAACCTAATTGGTCCCGTTGCGGTGGGTGATTCTGCCTGTAGTTCTCTTGTGGTGAAGGAGGCCTCGGACCAAAATGTATGATGATGATTCATGTTATTTTGCATTCAAGGAAGAAACTATAACCTAAGAAACTATACATAAAGAAACCTACAAAATAATGAAATGTGAAAACCGAAACAGCCCTATCTGGTGCAAACACAAAGACAGGAACAATCACCCACAAACACACATGAAACCCAGGCTACCTAAATATGGTTCCCAATCAGAGACAATGACTAACTCCTGCCTCTGACTGAGAACCATATCAGAAACCAGACATGAAATAGACAAACTAGACATGAAACATAGAATGCCCACTCAAAACACCCTGACCAACCAAAAACATTGATTTATACAAAGTAAACTATGGTCAGGGTGTGACAATTAGTTTGTGCATCACTATTTTAAACTGTGATCAGTCAGACCTCCTGTCATACAGTATGTCTTGAATCAATTGACCTTTTTTCAAAAGCATTTCAGTCATTTAGATTATTTTTCGTTGACTTGTCTTTTCTTCCTAGAGTCTGTTGTTCTGCTTCTCCTCACCCTTTAGTGACTTGTCTTTTCTTCCTAGAGTCCGTTGTTCTGCTTCTCCTCATCCTTCTGTTGTCCTTCTCCTCACCCTTCTATTGGCTTTTTCATTCACTCTGATCTCCTGCTCTACTGTCCGTGGTTTATCTTGAAGCACTCAATGTGCAGTGGCGCTCTGCATTTCTCACACTCATAGGTAGTGGGTTTGTCACAATGATGACATCTCTGGAACCGGTGCATCGTGTTGATTGGCCAGTGAGAAGCTTTATCATATCTTGCCTGATCTTCAACAGTAGCAGCCAGTAAAGATCTCCTTCCGTGGCTCAGTGGTTTCATGCCAAACTTTTGCATATTTGGGCTGTATACTATGTGTTTTGGAATCACATCGGTGGCAGGCCTCTTCGATCGTTTGAACACTCAATCTTTATTTTTGACCACCAGCTTTTCCCTTGGCTCTTCTGGCTAACCCCTATGGCTTGTAGAGGCCCTTGGCTCTTCTGACAGGACCCTCTGGCGGGTAGTGGCTCTTGGCTCTTCATTATCAACAATGGAGGGGGTGGGGAAGATTGTGGAGGGGGTGAGGGGTGGGTCATCATCACTGATAACGTTGTTCCTGTCATGATCTGTTTGCATAGGTTCAGCATATGCATTCAACAGCCTGGCTGGCAAATGGTCTGTCCATAGCCCATATATGACCTATCGCTATCACAATCACTCAGGACAGCATCTTTCTCATTTTGAGGGATAACTGCAATGTTGCATGCCTTGTCTGGGCAGTCACCTAGATCCAACATATCCAGAACTTGACTCAAAGTGAAACTAAAAGAAAGAACAGAGTAGAACGTTAGGTAGAACAAGAACTATGTATGTGTATAACTATGTGTATGATGCACTGTGTTATCCCGCTTGGTCACTATTGTTACTGTCAACATGTTTACACAATCTATGACCACACTGAACCAAGTTGAGTAATTGCAAATGCATATATCAAAACTAGACACCTTAAAGATGATGTGTACCAAAATCCTTTGTCCTAACTTTATGTTAACATACTTTACTAACCATTTGTTTGGGAGCTTTGATGCAGCCATCCTCTTCTCATGGTGCAACCAGGAAGTAAACAGCTCTGGTCATGTGACAATTTACACTAAACTTGTGACTCTGCACATCATTCATTGAGACTCTTTATTATTTCAATATTTGCTGGAAATGCATTGATAGATCATTCAGTAACATTTTTAGAGCCTTATAACTGAAAGCGTGTTTTACGGTCACTAGTCTAAATAGGTTAAATAGGTTCATGAACATCACTAGACATGAAAAATATTACACACAAAACATGAAGGGTAAACAGAGGGTTAAATACAAGTAGATTGATTGGGGAAATGAAAAGCAGGTGTGTATGAAAACAAGACAAGACAAATGGATATGTGAAAAATTGACTGTGTCATGAATCCACCGAAGGTGGCTCCTTGCCTGTTCGGCGGCGCTCGGCGGTCATCGTCGCCCGGTCTACTAGCTGCCACCGATCCCCTTTTCCTTTTCTGTTTGTTATGTCTTATTGGTTGCACCTGTTTCTTGTTTGAGTTTTGGTTCAGGACTATTTAAGCCTGTTAGGCCCGCCTGTTTTTGTGCGGGCTTGTTTTCTGTTAGTCTAGGTTGGTTGCGTGTTGTGTGCCCTGTCTGTTTGTGCCCAGTTTTGGGTTGGACACTTGATTATTGCCTGTTGTTTTTGCCGTTTATTTTGGATACCGCAATAAAAGTTTGGTTTCCCCCATCTATCCTCTCTCTGTGCTTGACTCCGCCCCCACCACTCCTGGCTGTGTGACTGTTTTGTTTATGTATATGAGAGAAAAAAAACAGTTTCTTTCTGACAAGTTACAAAAGAAAAAAAACATATCCCAGAGGCCAATAAAAAGAAAAGATTAAGAGGGGGAAAAGAACCACAGAAACTGGACAGAGGAACTCTGCCTAGAAGACCAGCATTGGGAGTCGCCTCTTCACTGTTGATGTTGAGGACTGGTGTTTTGCGGGTACTATTGAATGAAGCTGCCAGTCGAGGACTTGGGAGGCTCTTTTCTCAAACTAGACACTAATGTACTTTCTCTTGCTCATTGTGCAACGGGCCTCCCCCCTCTTTTATGTTAAATGGTGGCTACATTATATAAGGTAGCATTGTTTAAAGTGGCTAGTGATATATTTACATCATTTCCCATCAATTCCCATGATTAAAGTGGCTTAGTAGAGTCAGTGTCATTGACAGTGTGTTGGCAGTAGCCACTCAATGTTAGTGGTGGCTGTTTAACAGTCTGATGGCCTTGAGATAGAAGCTGTTTTTCAGTCTCTCGGTCCCAGCTTTGATGCACCTGTACTGACCTCGCCTTCTGGATGGCAGCGGGGTGAACAGGCAGTGGCTCGGGTGGTTGATGTCCTTGATGATCTTTATGGCTTCCTGTAGCATCGGGTGGTGTAGGTGTCCTGGAGGGCAGGTAGTTTGCCCCCGGTGATGCGTTGTGCAGACCTCACTACCCTCTGGAGAGCCTTACGGTTGAGGGCGGTGCAGTTGCCATACCAGGCGGTGATACAGCCCGCCAGGATGCTCTCGTGTGCATCTGTAGAAGTTTGTGAGTGCTTTTGGTGACAACCGAGTTTCTTCAGCCTCCTGAGGTTGAGGGCGCTGCTGCGCCTTCCTCCACGATGCTGTCTGTGTGAGTGGACCAATTCAGTTTGTCTGTGATGTGTATGCCGGAACTTAAAACTTGCTACCCTCTCACTACTGTTCCATCGATGTGGATGGGGGGTGTTCCCTCTGCTGTTTCCTGAAGTCCACAATCATCTCCTTAGTTTTGTTGACGTTGAGTGTGAGGTTATTTTCCTGACACCACACTCCGAGGGCCCTCACCTCCTCCCTGTAGGCCGTCTCGTCGTTGTTGGTAATCAAGCCTACCACTGTTGTGTCGTCCGCAAACTTGATGATTGAGTTGGAGGCGTGCATGGCCACGCAGTCGTGGGTGAACAGGGAGTACAGGAGGGGGCTCA